>NW_005371082.1:3479273-3487055 GCF_000412655.1 Myotis brandtii | reverse complement strand
CTGCTCTGTGTGTGACGAGGTGGAGCTGCAACCTCCCCATCGGCCCTGCCCTGCGTGTGACAGGGTCGGTGCCCCAACCCCCTGATCCACCCTGCTCTGTGCGTGACAGGGGGTGGCACCGCAACCTCCCCATAGACCCTGCCTTGAGTGTGATGGGGCAGCGCCCCAACCCCCCAATCGGCCCTACCCTGAGCGTGACTGAGGGTGGCATCTCAACCTCCTGATCCGCCCTGCTCTGTGCATGACAGGAGGGAGCTCCCCAACCCCCTGATCGGCCCCGCTCTGTGTGTGACAGGGGTGGCGCCAAAACCCCGATTGGCCCTGCTCTGTGCGTGACAGGGGGTGACGCCGCAACCTCCCCATCGACCCTGCCTTGAGTGTGACAGGGGGCGGCACCCCAACTCCCCAATCAGCCCTGCTCTGAGCCTGACCAGGGGCTGTGGGGCAGGCACCTAGGGATTGGGCCTGCCCTCTGCCACCTGGGAGTGGGCCTAAGCCAGCAGGTCGTTATCTCCCTTAGGGGTCCCAGGCTGTGAGAGGGCACAAGTGGGGCTGAGGGATAGCCCCCCTCCAGTGCACAAATTTTTGTGCACCGGGCCTCTACTCTAGTGTGTATATATATATATATATATGCA
Organism: Myotis brandtii; assembly: GCF_000412655.1. Classification (NCBI taxonomy): domain Eukaryota; kingdom Metazoa; phylum Chordata; class Mammalia; order Chiroptera; family Vespertilionidae; genus Myotis; species Myotis brandtii. Next base: position 3,486,420 of record NW_005371082.1, on the reverse strand, counting down.
TACAAGTTCATTGGTTTATTTCTTCCCATCCACCCACCCTCCCCTGCCTTCCCTCTGAGGTTTGACAGTCTGTTCAATGTTTCTATGTCTCTGGGTCTATTTTTGTTCATCAGTTTTTGTTCATCATTAGATTCCACATATGACTGAGATCATGTAATACTTATCTTTCATTGACTGGCTTACTAGTATTTCGCTTAGCATAATGCTCTCCAGGTCCATCCATGCTGTTGCAAATGGTAAAAGTTCTTTCAATTTTACAGCAGCATATTATTCCATTGTGTAGATGTACCACAGTATTTTAATCCACTCACCAGCTAATGGGCACTTATGCTATTTCAAAATCTAAGCTATTGTAAATTGCACTGCTATGAACATAGGGGTGCATATGTCCTTTCTGATTGGTGTTTCTGATTTATTAGGATATATTCCTAGAAGTGGGGTCACTGAGTCAAATGGCAGTTCTATTTTTTATTTTTTGAGGAAACCCCATACTGTTTACCACAGAGGCTACACCAGTCTGCAATCCCACAAGCAGTGTACTAGGGTTCCCTTTTGTGCATATCCTCCCGAGCACTTGTCATTTGTGGATTTGTTGATGATAGCCATTCTGACAGATGTCATTTTCATTTGAAAATCCCTGATAATAACAGACTTTGAGCATTTTTTTTTTTTACTTTGAATTCTTTGTCTGACAGGTTACATGCCTCCATTTCATTTAGTTGCTTTTCTGGTGATTCCACCTCCCCCACCGCCCCTCTTTGGGGATTGTTTCTTTGTCTCTCCATTTTTGCTTTCCTTTTGTATTTGTTTCTATGTCTTAGATCAAACTGCTATGCCACCCAGATTTTTGGGGGGGTGGTCCTATGTAGAAGGTGTTTTGTGGGACCCAGTGGTGCAGTCTCTCAGATCACCTGAGCTGGGTGTTCTAGGAGAGCCCTCTACTTGAGTTATTTGTGTTCTCCTGATGTACCTGGGTCTTGAATGTTATTTTCCCTTTCTTGTATGGAATCTCCTCTCACGTTGTCTGATTATGTGACTCATTTCTGACCTCATCATGCAAGCTGTTGTGGATGTGCTGCTTGCTGCTCCAGGCAATCTATTGATCAACTGATCCAATACTTGTGTCTGTCTCCACAGGCCTTGGCCACAAGCAGGAGAGGTCAATCTGCCCTTTAAAATAGCCTTGTTAGCCTCATGTGGCTCAAGCCTGGTTCAGCAATGTTCCCTTGGCTCCCTGGGCTTCACCTCTGCCATCCTTTACCTGTCAGCCAGCTGTCAATCTTAATCCCTCAAAAGTCTGTTTCTGGCAGGGCTTTAGGAGCGGGAGGTATTATTTAGCTTTCAGAGAATACGGTGGGTGTGTTTTACTGCCCACCTGATTGCAGATGTCCTGTTTGTGGGAAGGATCTCTTCTCTGACTTGCTGCCAGTAAGATTGGGTTTTGCTGAATTTTGCTCTGATGTTGTTGAATCTTGTCCCTTGGTGTATCTATCCTAGGTCTCCTGGAAGCTTCTCTAGGGCAGGAACATGTGAGTCACTGTCCCTGGGCAACCTGATTGAGGTCCAAGAGGTTGAAGGCCCTAGTAGTCCAGTAGCCATGAACTCCTTAGCCCAGAGGCTGGGTTGCCTTGAGTTTCACACCTTTATTGTCTCTGTTCTGAGTTGTACTCCCTTCCCCCATGGATCTGGTCCCTCAGCCTGGGCATGCACACAGTTCCTCTGGTGTGTGACTTCCTGTGATGTCCCAAGCCAGCTGGTGTGTGAGTCACTGTAGGGGCACGGCAAAAGTCCCTTGCAAGTTATGGCTGGTGTGCGGTTCACTGTGCATGTTGGGGTAGTGTCCAAGGCCAGTCTGGGTGGTGATGAGGCTGTGCTCTTGGTCTCTGCTGCTTCCCCCTTCATGATGGCGTGGTTTCTGTGCCAGAGCCCTGCCATCCAGGGAGTGCCTGTGGCCATAGCAGGGGCTCCCTGTCCAGGAGAGCCTGATCCACCAGCCCCGAGATTCTTGTGAGAGCTAACTGCCCCCCCGCCCACACACACACCATACATGTCCACACACTCCCCTCTCACTCTTTTACTCACTCTCACTCTCTCTTTCACTACCGTCTGGCCAGCCCCCATGTTGGGATCCCTGTAATACTTTTTTAAATCACTTCTTCTCCAAGACCAAATTCCTCTCATTCTTACTCCCCTCAACTAGTCAATTATCACTGTCCTTCATATATTATCTTCTAAGTGTTATTTGTAGCTGTTCCCTTCTCTTTCCTGTGACTACCAATTTAGTATAGTCTCTCAATCACTCTGGTTTGGACAACAACAGCCTTTTACCTCAAGTCTTGGCATCCTAAAACTTTAACCTATATAGTGGCCTGAACAATTTTTAAAAATTATATAAATTGGACCTTATCATTGTCATGCTTAAAATGCTTTATTGTCTCACTGTAGCCTTCAGGATAAAAATCCATATTCCTCCAGGCACAAAAAGCTCCGCAGGTAAGTGCCTCAGTCTCTGCTTCAGAGACTCCTTTGCTTCATACTTTTACATGAATAATTTAGGACTACAGTAGTTTCACACAGAAGGTGATATTTTATCAAATGATGTTTTCCACTCTCAGTACCAACTTTTTAAGTTTTTCTAAATCTTGTACTTATGCTTCCAGACTCGAGATATAAAACACTTAGTCCAGGAGGGCTTTCAGAACCCACATGGTGATCAAGGACCCTGTTTTATGTAATCATGATTTCCTCTGTATATCTAGGGTGTCCCCCTCTATCTGCTCTTCCTCTACCAGCGGTTCTCAACCTGTGGGTCGTGACCCCTTTGGCGGTTGAACGACCCTTTCACAGGGGTCGCCTAAGACCATCCTGCATATCAGATATTTACATTACAATTCATAACAGTAGCAACATTACAGTTATGAAGTAGCAACGAAAATAATTTTATGTTTGGGTCACAACATGAGGAACTGTATTTAAAGGGCCAGAAGGCTGAGAACCACTGCGTCACTATATCACTTCCTTGAAAACAGGAACTTTAACCTTATATGTATTTTAACTCAACACACCCACCGTAATGTCTTGTATATAGTATATATTGTGTATATATTTGTTTTCCTTAGATAACCACATCCAACCTGAGCCAAGTTGGAATCTGACATCAAAGAATAAGAACAAATAGGTCTTTCCAGTTCTTATCTTTACTATGTGCAATAATTTTTTTCCTATTTGAATCTATTCTTTCCCCACCTCCAAATCTTTATTGTTGATAGTATTACAGGTGTCCCTCTTTTTTTATCCCCATTGCCCCCTCCACCCAGTTCCCACCACACCCCAGGCCTTCACCACCCTTTTGTCTGTGTCCATAGGTAAGATCTTTGATTAATCTCTTTCTGTCTCCCCTCCCCCTTTCTCCCTGAAATTCATCAGTCTGTTCCATGTTCCCATGCCTCTGGTTCTATTTTATTCACCACTATTTTGTTCATTAGATTTCTTGCCAGTTTATTTTGATTTTTAGATTCAAGTGTTGATAGATATGTATTTATTGCCATTTTATTTTTCATATTTTTAATCTTTTTCTTCTTCCGTTTCCTAAAGATTACCTTTCAACATTTCATGGTGATGAACTCCTTTAGCTTTTTCTTGTGAATCTCTTTATCTGACCTTCAATTCTAAATGATGGCTTTGCTGGGTAGAGTAATCTTGATTGTATGTCCTTGCTATTCATCACTTTGAATATTTCTTTCCACTCCCTTCTGGCCTGCAAAGTTTCTGTTGAGAAGTCAGCTGACAGTCCTATGGGCGCTCCCTTGTAGGTAACTGACTGCTTTTCTCTTGCTGCATTTAAGCTTCTCTCTTTGTTTAATCCTTGGCATTTTAATTACGATGTGTCTTGGTGTGGTCCTCTTTGGATTCCTTTTGTTTGGGGTTCTCTGCATTTCCTGGACTTGTAAGTCTATTTCTTTCACCATGTAGGGGAAGTTTTCAGTCATTATTTCTTCAAATAGGTTTTCAATATCTTGCTCTCTCTCCAATCTATTCTTTTCTCTTATATGTCATTTAAAAATAATGCTGGTAATAACCCACATAATTTGCTAGGTTGCAACTTGGACTTAAAAAAACACTAATATAACAGAATTAACAAGTGCTTCTTAAGTGATCATGATGTCTAGACCTTAGTTTCCATATCTTAAAATGAAGTATACCTAATTCATAGAGTTGCAAAGTTATCAGCCTGTAGCATTATTTTTCTCAACAAATGTAAATTGAGTCCCCAGCTTCATTTGCCAATCCACATTTAACTCTTTTACTATTTACCTACTTCATTAATCCCTCTTCTCCCACCCCCCTCCCCTCAAAAAAGCTTGACTGTTCTATGGAGACTCATTTTCACAGCCCAATCTTATTTTTTTTAGAAATTTGTTGTGATACCTGATTCTTAACATTTCTGCTTTATATACAAATTGAACTGGTATAGCACTGCAACTATACTTAACTGTTTATCTGTTAGTACTTTTAAAAAAAAGTAACAGAACTTTTGAATTAAAAAATAATAAAGCATTGTGAGCAGTCATCGTCTTCATTTTTTTATTTTTATTTTCTTCTAATTCTTTTTTTTTTTTGTTAATCCTCACCAGAGGATTTTTTTCTTTCTTTCCTTCCTTCCTTCCTCCCTCCCTTCCTCCCTCTCTCTCTCTCTTTCTTTCTTTCTTTCTTTCTTTCTTTCTTTTTGAAAGTGGGAAGGAGGGAAAGAGGGAGGGAGAGAGGAAGGGAGAGAGAGAGAGATGTGAGAGAGACACATTGATTGGTTGTCTCCCAAATGCTCCCTGACTGGGCTGGGGAGGAACCTGAAACCCAAGTACTTGCCCTTGACCTGGAATCGAACCTCAACTCTTTAGTGTGGGCAGGCCAGTGCTTTAACTACTGAGCAACCTGGGCCAGGGCATGATCAGTCATCTTCTGATCAGTAAAACTGCCTAATTATTTTATCTGGGAAAAGATATTTAACAATATATAGACAGCAAACTCAGCCTGACTTTCCCATCTTTTTGCTGATAAAAAGTTCTAGACTTAAACTTATTGGACTGATAATTTAAACTGATGGAGCATATTCTACTGTGATAATTACTTATAAATTGGTTGCCATGTAAATACTTATCCCTAATGTTGACTGTTTTTGTTTAAGTACCTTCTTCTGCAGGCTATTACTCTGTCTCTATAGCCTCAAGCCATGGAAATAAAATAATTAAATAAAAATATTTTCAGTACACAGGAAAACTTCTTTGTCCTTTGGTCTAGCACTTTTCAAAATACAGTGTAAAATCCATTATTCCCCTAATGTTTGAATTAGTGCTAAAGTCCTTCAGAGAGAGCACCAGTGCTTTCATAAGTGTGGCAGTATTCGATGATGAATGTCTCACCTCTCCTCTTCTCTAATTTGCTAATATCCACAATTTGGGATTAGAAAAACAGTATGTTATCTCACATAATGTTTCCTCCAAGTGTGACAAACAAGATGTCCCATATATTTTCAGTAGGTGATTAATATCCACATTCATATACTTCATTCATATAAAAACCATGGCACATGGAAGTTTAGTCCCCTACATACAGTATAGAAGAGATATATTCTACTGATAAGATAGTTGAGTTGTTTATTGCCCCAATTTTTCATTTGGGTAGTAAGTAAAACAATACATCAGTAGAGTCATAGCTTTATGCAAAATTTTCCATACAGAGTAAAAAGTAATATATGAAAATAAATATCAACTAGAATACTGTATTAGAAAAAAATAGACCTCAGCTTTGTAGTTTGTGAAACACAGCATAACAAAGGATGGCTTATTTTTAAAATTAAAAAAAAAGATGTAAGAATGTTATAAATAATTTGCATCATGGTTGATGTCTAATACACATAGTTGAATGATGTTCTTTTATTATATTTTAAATTTACATAGTTTGGTTAGCAGGGATCCTGCTACAATTAAGAGAACCTTTAAAGTGTTTATAATTTTATAGACTACAGAATCCATGGTTGAAGGTGACAAACATTTTTGGAAATACAGAAAAATGGATACAGTGAAATATTTGCAGACTCTGAAATGGTCTTGTAAAAATGTTGTAAAAATAATGGATACAGGCTAAGAAGGTTAAATATTCAAGGTGAAGCTTTTATTTATTTTTATAACTCTTTGACTGAATTAAAAAGTTATGTTAGAAATCTAAATATTTTGGCTTTTTAAGAAATGAGCACGTGCTTAATGTTGTTTCTAAGAGCTTTGTGAATTCTGTGTTTGAAGCTGAACATGAATCTTTGTGTATACTATTTATGACTGGCAAAGCAACTTCCTAATTCAAAGAGAGAGAAGAAAGACTTATAAAGATTCATAAGGCTTTTTCAACATCAAATAGCTTTTATTAAACAACATTTTGATGAGTTAAGTGTGAGTGAGTCAGGGACATATGGATTAAATTTCCCTTGAAATACACATGGGTTTAAAAATTAAGGGGAAAATCCTGAGCAAAGTGCATGTTAGACAATCCAGAACGTTTAAAAGACATTATTCCCTTAAATACAAATATCGAGTTGACTTAATTCTAGTTAGACTCTGTAACTAAAATGAAATAAAAATAAATTTGTAAGAATCTTTTTTAAAATAGTAGTTTTGTTAAGGAAGGAATGTTTATTACCCATATTAGAATTATACTGCATGGAATAAGCTTAAGCAGACATGATCTGAGCGTTCATCTACTTCAATGAAACACTGAATTTATTCTCTTCTATAGGACTTAGTCTTCCATTTCATTAAACAATTATATTAAAAGTTTCCTGTGTAGCTCATATATATTTTTTAAACAACAAATTTCTCTGAAAAAAAAATCTCAGCTTTTAGAATTCTGTTGTTCCTGCAATTTTATGATATTTTTCTAGAATCTTGAGTGCTTCCTTCTTTGTATACTCTGTATGTGGCTTTATCCTCCTTTTTTAGCTCAGCTTTTTGGTAACGTTTAATTTATATGTAAAATGTTTGCCTCTGGAATCTGGAAATTCCAAGTTAGAACATTTAAAGGCCTAAATTATCTATCTGATCTTTTTTTAAAAATTTTAATCCTCACCCCAGGACATGCTTAGCAAGAGGAAGAGGAAAAG
>NW_005371082.1:3474655-3479244 GCF_000412655.1 Myotis brandtii | reverse complement strand
GAGAGAGGGAGAGAGAGAGAGAGAGAGAAACATCAATTGGTTGCTTCTATATACTTCCTGACTGGGGATCAAACCTATAACCCAGGCATGTGCCCTGACCTGAATTGAACTAGCAACCTTTCTGTGCACAAGATGATGCTCAACTAACTGAGCCACTCTGGCCTGGCTCTATCTGATATTCTAATTGTCTAATATCCGGGTAGCCAAAACTTACTGGTTACATGCAAATGACTAAGAGGTAATGATAGCTGAGCTAATTCTCATGATGATTTCTTTTCTTGTGTCTGAGTTCCAGAGCACTGTCTATATATATAAAGAGCCAGGGGCCATCACATCCGAAACAACTGAACGGACGACAGAACAGGCTGAGTGGGCAACAATGCCGGCCGGGGGGGTTAGTGAGGGACAACAAACAACTGAACACCAGGCTGCGTGGGGTGACCAGGCCGGCAGGGGGGTTAGTGAGGGATGATCAAAGGACTGAACAGCAGGCTGTGTGGGGCAACCAGGCTGGCAGAGGGGGGCAGTGAGGGGTGACCAGGCTGGCAGGTGGGGCAGTGAGGGGCGACCAGGCCAGCAAGGGGGGCAAGAAGGGGTGACCAGGCTGGCAGGGAGGCAGTTAGGGGTGACCAGGCTGGCAGGGGGAGCATTAAGTGATGACCATGCTAGCGGGGCAGGCAGTTAGAAGTGACCAGGCCGGCGGGGTGGGGGCAGTTGGGAGTGACCAGGCCAGCGGGGCGGGCAGTTGGGGGCAATCAGGTTGGCAGGCAGAGGCTGTTAGGGGTGATCAGGCTCGCAGGGGGCCAGTTAGGGGAAATAGGGCAGGCAGACAGGTGAGCAGTTAGGAGCAAGCAGTCCTGGATTGTGCGACAGACATCACTGAGGGGTCCCGGATTGTATAGGGTGCAGGCTGGGCTGAGGAGACCCCACCCTGTGCATGAATTTCATACACTGGGCCTCTAGTCTATATATATAAAACCCTAATATGCAAATAGACCAAACGACCAAACAACCGAACAACCAAACTAGTCACTATGACATGCACTGACCACCAGGGGGCGTGCATAGAACATGGCGGGTGTTGGCACTTGGTGGCAGAGCGTGGAACATGGCAGGCATCAGCCGCAGCGGGATGGTAGAGCAGGTGAGCAGGGGCGCCAGACCAAGGCAGGGTGCAGGTTGTTGTCATCGGAGCGAGCCTCTGGTGGTTACTGAAAATTATTTGTTCCCACATACCACATTCCCACCCGGCACTCACACCTGCTGCGGGAACAGCCACTCGCACCCACTGCCAGCACTTGGCACTGGCCCCAATCGCACCCACTGCTGGCACTGGCCCCAATCACTCCGCACCATCAGCAGGTGCAAGCGGGGCCAGGGCCGTCAGCTCGTGGGAGCGGCATCAGTGGGAGCGGCATTGGTGGGCTGCCAGCAGACAGGGGACCAGGGGCCGCGGAGGTAGGTGCCAGGTTGGGGTACAGAGGATGGGCCGATACCCACCCCTGTGCCCACTGCAGCCTCGCGGCCCACAGTTCCTTTCAAGGTGCATGAATTTGTGCACTGGGCTCCTAGTATGTTAATGATAAGTATTAGTAAATGAGTTTGTGAATGCAGTCAAATAGAGATTTAGGGATATAGGAATGGTCAACCATAAAAAAAAATTCTAAGCACTAGTTACTGTGATAGACATGAAAGATAAGCCATGTTGGGATTGTCAGGAGAACTTCTCATTGACTACATTCTGTTTCTTTTAGTAGACTGCCTCCTTACTTCTAATTTTTTTCATATTCTTAAATTTACATAATGTATTTTTCCTGAGTTTCAGATTCCAGACTTGAGAGAGAGAAATGTTTATAAATCTACCACTTTGAAAAACCTACATAAAAATCCAACTCTTATATTCTAACAATTCTTCCCATGTTTCTAGTTCCTTATATTAATACTTTTTTTGAAATAATAAAATCCATTGGTTACAGAATTATCAAATGTCTTTTCCATGTGATAGAGAAACTATTTTGTGACTCAGAGTCAAGGTGGTATCTTGACTTTAAGAGACATTTAATTAAAATGACACAATTCACAGAAAATGGGATGAAACAAAGATTAGCTTAACTTTAGGTGATCTTACCATGGAAAAGTCAAGTGATCAGTAGAGTAATTATTTGAAATGTTTCAACTAGTATGAGCAGATTTTCTGATAATTCAAGCTCAAAATAAGTTTTGATTTGTCTTTTGTTTTATCTCAGTTCTCCAGTTTATTTTACCTATGTGAACTTGGTCAATGAAAAGCTTTTAAGAGCAGATTTCTTCATGATTCAAAGGTATGGTCGCTACCCCTAAGGGATTTACAATTTAAGAGGAGGGAGAAAACACACAGAAAAGCATCTACAAAGCTTTAAGGTGTCTTAAGAATGGTATAATTAAAATTTAATGGAGTGGCATTGTGAAGAATGTGGAGAAACTGGAGTCTCACACAGTGCTGATGGGAATATAAAATGATGCAGCCACTTTAGAAAACAGTCTAGCAGTTCATAAAAAGGGTAAGTATAAAGTTATTATTTGACCCAGCAATTCCACACTTAGGTATATATTTGAGAAATAAAAATACATGTTTACATAAAATGTTGTACATGAGTGTTCATGGCAGCATTAATCATAATAGCCAAATGTGAAAACAAACCAAATGCCCATCAACTAATGAATGGATAAGCAAAATGTGGTATATCCATATAATGGAAAGTTATTTGCTTTAAAATAAGACATACATGCTACAATATGGATGAACCTTGAAAACACTATGCTAAGTAAAAGAAGCCAGTCACAAATACTACATATTATATGAAAAGACTACATTTATATGAAATGTACTGAATAGGCAAATTTATGGAGACAGAAATTACATTAGTGGTGCTCCAGGGCTTTGTGGATAGGGAATGGGGAAATTGAGGAGACTAGCCAAAGACTATATGGTTTCTTTTTGTGGTGGTAAAATGTTCTAAAATTATGGTAATCCTATAAAATAAAGAGGTAATATGCAAATTGACCTCACGCCCTAACAAGATGGCTGCCTACGACCAGGCCAGCAGGGGGGTTAGTGAGGGACTACCAAACGACTGAACAAGCAGGCTACATAGGACAACCAGGCCTGCAGGGGGATTAGTGAGAGACGACCAAATGACTGAGCAGCAGGCTGCGTGGGGTGACCAGGCTGGCAGGGTGGGGGCCGTGAGGGGCAACCAGGCCAGGAGGGGGGCAGCTAGGGGTGACCAGGATGGCGAACAGGCCTGCAGGGAGGACAGTAAGGGGTGACCAGGCTGGTGGGGGGGGGCAGTTAGGAGCAACCCGGCCGGCAGGGAGGGGGCATTGGGGGTGACCTGGCCAGCAGCAGGGGGCAGTGAGGGGTGGCCAGGCAGGCAGGCAGGTGAGCGATTGTGAGAGGGATGTCCGAACACCGGTTTAGGCCCGATCAGGCCTAAACCAGCATTCGGACATCCCTCTCACAATCTGGGACCGTTGGCCCCTAACTGCTCACCTGCCTGTCTGACCGCCCCTAACCACTCGCCTGCCTACCTGATTGCCCCTAACCACTGGCCTGCCTGCCTGATAAACCCTAAGAACTCTGCCTGCCTGATCACCCCTAACCACTTGCCTGCCTGCCTGATCGCCCCTAACCACTCACCTGCCTGTCTGATCTCCCCTAAGCACCTCTGCCTGCCTGATCACCCCTAACCGCTCGCTGAGGAGTGGCTGACTGGGGTGAGGGGCTGTGGTCATTCTGGTCTCTGGTTGTTCTGGTCGTTCCACCATTTTGGTCACTGGGCTTTTATTATATAGGATATACATTTTTTCATAGTTTACAAAACTGATTTAAGTGTCAAATTAAAATAAATTGAGATTTTATATTAAAATCAGGTGAACTATACTAATTAATTTCAATGTTTTAAGTAATAAAATATTTTAAGCAATATATATAACATAGTAAGTTAAAAATTTTAGTTACATAAGAAAATTTAGGCCCTAATTGACTTTGCTGAATCACTACAAACTAAAAAAACACACCAAACAATTAAAATAAACTGTTATTAATATTATAATTACTTAATTTTCATATTTTCATGTTATAATATTAGCCATTTTCTACAATAAATAATAAATTCAGCTATTCATAATCACACATTTAACTTGACTATTGAGAAGAATGCTTGGGAAGAAAGGAAACTAAAAGTGAAACAGAAAATTGTATGACATTTAAATCTTTAAAACATTGTGGAATATTTATCTTCATTAGAACCATAAAACTCCAAACAAAATGTAGAAGACCTCCAAAAGGGTAATTATTTAAATAAAATTGTGCTACAAATATGTTGTCAGACTTTTTCTAACTTACCAGAATGATTTTAGGGAATACATATATAAAACTAAAATTAACTATTATGCATATTCATAGACTTCTAAGTATCCTATCTAATAATAGAGAAACATGGTAATTACCCGTACCTCCGCTACCCTTCCCATTGGCTAATCAGGGCGATATGCAAATTAACTGCCAACCAAGATGGCGGCCGGCAGCCAGGCAGCTTGAAGCGAAC
>NW_005371082.1:3473882-3474109 GCF_000412655.1 Myotis brandtii | reverse complement strand
AGCGGAGCCCTGAGGCCTCCCGGCACCGGGATCAGCATGACAGGGGGCAGCGACCAAACCCCCTGATCGCCCTGCGGTTCTGTGTGTGACAGGGGGCGGGGCCACAACCTCCCTATCTGCCCTGCTCTGTGGCTGATAAGGGGCAGCTCCCCAACACCCTGATCGCTCTGCGGCTCCGTGTGTGACAGGGTGCAGTGCCCTAACCCCCTGATTGGCCCTGCTCTGTG
>NW_005371082.1:3440355-3473776 GCF_000412655.1 Myotis brandtii | reverse complement strand
CAACCCCCTGATCGGCCCTGCTCTGTGCGTGACAGGGCGTGGCGCCACAACCTCCCCATCGACCCTGCCTTGAGTATAACAGAGGGCGGTGCCCCAACCCCCAATCGGCTCTACCCTGAGCGTGACTAGGGGTGCCATCGCAACTTCCCAATCCACCCTGCTCTGTGCATGACAGGGGGCAGCGCCCCAACTCCCCAATCGGCCCTGCTCTGAGCCCGACCAGGGGCTGCACCTGGGGATTGGGCCTGCCCTCTGCCACCCGGGAGCAGGCCTAAGCCAGCAGGTCATTATCTCCCAAGGGGTCCCAGACTGCGAGAGGGCACAGGACGGGCTGAGGGACCCCCCCCTCCCCCCCGAGTGCACAAATTTTTGTGCACCGGGCCTCTAGTAATATAATAAAACCAGTATAAAAGTTTAATTATAAACTGAAGATCTTGTTTTTACATCATTTTAGAAGATTCTTTAAGTATATACAGATACATATTTAAATTTACTATTTGGTGTATTTTAGTTCAAACCATATACTTCTTAACTTTATGCAAGCTACTTAACCTCTCTTGGCCTCTATATCTTCATTTGTAAAATTAGGGTAACAATAGCATCTTCTTATACAGTTGTGATTATTAAATAGGTTATTGCACATAAAAACCTTGAAACACTGCCTGGTTCCTATTAAGAAATGCTGGCTATTATTCTTCTCTCAAATTTTATTTCTATAATCGGAATTGATCCTATCTTTTAAACCAAAAAAACCCCACAATCAATCTTAACTAAGTTGGCAATTTCCCTTATTTTTCTATTGTGATTAATTTTATACACATCTTTTATGATCTCCTGGATTTTTATTTGGAGTTAGAGCTCCTGTGATTGCAAAGTTTTCTTTAACCAGTTTAAATACACTATCGTGTCATTTACAATGATAAGAAAGACATTGTTTATCAAATTTTAATTCCTGAGAAAAAACAATTTTCAGCACAATTGTCAGAGCAACATCAAAAGCTATGTATTTATGTGTCCGGAAACTTCATTAGCAGCTAATCTTTTAAATCTAAGAATACTGGTTTGTAATTAACTTCAAAAAATGATTTTTATGTGACATTGTCACTATCATGTCAGGCTAGATTAATAAATACTAGTAGGCTTCAGCATTTACAGACTGTATCTGTCTATACCTACGTATTTTGTAGACTAACCCTGTGACCCTTACTTCTCTCTTCATAAAACATCTGTCCCTGCCCTGACTTGTGTTGCTCAGTGGTTAGAGCGTTAGCCTGTGCACCAAAGGGTGGTGGGTTTGATTCCTGGTGAAGGGCACATGTCTGGATTTCAGGTTCAGTGCCCCAGAGAGGTTGGGAGGTAACCAATCAATGTGTCTCTCTCACATCAATGTTTTTCTCACTCTCTCTCTCTCTCTCCCCCTCCCTACTTCCCATCCACTCTCTCTAAAAATCAATGGAAAAGAATATCCTCAGGTAGGATTAAAACAAAACAAGAAAACATCCCCTACTGTTGTACTACATTCAAAGTTTATGGTCACATTTGTAGACAGCTCTTTTAAAAGTGAATACTGATTTTAGGAAAACCAAGATGGTTGAGTAGGTAAATGAGGTACTCGCTGCCTCCCACAACTACATCAAAATTACAACTAAAATATGGAATAACCATTGTTTAGAACTGCCTGAAAGCTGGCTGAATGGAAGTCCTACAACAAGAAAAGTAAAGAGTGAAGCACATTGAGACTAATAGGAAGGGCGGAGGTGTGGAACAGGCTGGTCCAACACCCACATGTGGCATTTTTTAATGGGAGGGATATCTCAGCTGCAGAGGCCTCCCATAAGGAGCCAGGGATCCCAGCCACCCACCAGCACTCTTCCCTCCCCCCCGCCACCCCGCCTGGGGAATCAGTGACAGGAAGAGAAGTTCCATAACTTTGGGCAATAAAATACAGTGGAGACTGTGGCTGAGTGACACAAAGGCTGCTGGAGAGCCAGGCAGTTCCTCTTAAAGGGCCCATGCATGAACTTACATGGACATGCTCCCTTTGAGCTCCAGTGCTGGGGCAATGGCTTGGCCAGATCCAGGAATATACAAGGAGGAAACAAGATTGTCTGGCATCAGAGCAAAAACTTGGGGGAGGCTTTCTCTCAGACAGGGGTGCTCACAGAGGTCATTGTTCCTATGCTGAGATCTCCCCAGGTGCAGAGCTGACTGGCAGCCATATCTGAGTTTCCATCAGCCTGGAGCACACTGCTCACTCTGCCCTAATTCCCTGAGATCCTCCCCCACTAGATTTGCAGCCACACCCAAGTAGTTTGTAGTGGCTTTTCCATATGAAATGGCCTGTCCTAGTTCAGGCTTCAGACTTTCTTTTTTTTTTGTTTGTGCAGCATAGTATTCCATCGTGTAGATGTACCACAGTTTTCTAATCCATTCATCTACTGATGGGCACTTAGGCTGTTTCCAGATCTTAGCTATGGTGAATTGTGCTGCTATGAACATATGGGTGCACATATCCTTTCTGATTGGTGTTTCTGGTTTCTTGGGATATATTCCTAGAAGTGGGATCACAGGGTCAAATGGGAGTTCCATTTCCAGTTTTTTGAGGAAACTCCATACTGTCTTCCATAGTGGCTGCACCAGTCTGCATTCCCACCAGCAGTGCACAAGTGTTCCTTTTTCTCCACATCCTCTCCAGCACTTGTCGTTTGTTGATTTGTTGATGATAGCCATTCTGACAGGTGTGAGATGGTACCTCATTGTTGTTTTGATTTGCATCTCTCGGATGATTAGTGACTTTGAGCATGTTTTCATATGTCTCTTGGCTTTCTGAATGTCCTCTTTTGAAAGGTGTCTATTTAGATCCTTTGCCCATTTTTTGATTGGATTGTTTATCTTCTTTTTGTTAAGTTGTATGAGTTCCCTATAAATTTTGGAGATTAGGCCCTTATCAGATATGACGTTGGCAAATATGTTTTCCCACGCAGTGGGTTTTCTTGTTGTTTTGTTGATGGTTTCTTTTGCTGTGCAGAAGCTTTTTATTTTGATGTAGTCCCATTTGTTCATTTTCTCTTTAGTTTCAACTGCCCTAGGAGCTGTATCAGTGAAGAAATTGCTTTGGCATATGTCTGAGATTTTGTTGCCTTTGGATTCTTCTAGAATTTTTATGGTTTCCTGTCGTACATTTAAGTCCTTTATCCATTTTGAGTTTATTCTTGTGTATGGTGTAAGTTGGTGGTCTAGTTTCATTTTCTTGCATATATCTGTCCAATTTTCCCAACACCATTTATTGAAGAGACTATCTTGGCTCCATTGTATGTTCTTGCCTCCTTTGTCAAATATTAATTGAGCATATTGGTTCGGGCTAATTTCTGGACTCTCTATTCTATTCCACTGATCTATATGTCTGTTCTTGTGCCAGTACCAGGCAGTTTTGAGAACAGTGGCTTTGTAATACAGCTTGATATCTGGCATTGAGATCCCACCTACTTTGTTCTTTCTCAGGATCGCTGCAGCTATTCGGGGTCTTTTTTTATTCCAGATGAATTTTTGGAGAGTTCGTTCTAGATCTTTGAAGTAGGCCATTGGTATTTTAATGGGAAGTGCGTTGAATTTATAGATTGCTTTGGGTAGTATGGACATTTTAATGATGTTGATTCTACCAATCCAAGAACATGGTATGTTCTTCCATCTCTTTATGTCTTCCTCTATCTCTTTTTTCAACGTCCTGTAGTTTTCTGAGTAGAGGTCTTTTACCTCTTTAGTTAAGTTTATTCCTAGGTAGCTTAATTTTTTTGGTGCGATGGTAAATGGGATTGTTTTTATAATCTCTCTTTCTGAAAGTTCACTATTGGTGTATAGAAATGCCTCAGATTTCTTGGGGTTAATTTTGTATCCTGCTACATTGCCAAATTCATGTATTAAGTCTAGTAGTTTTTTGATGGAGTCTCTAGGGTTTTGTATGTATAATATCATGTCGTCTGCAAATAAGGACAGTTTTACTTCCTCTTTTCCAATTTGGATGCCTTTTATTTCTTCTTCTTGTCTAATTGCAATGGCTAATACTTCCAGGACTATGTTGAAGAGGAGTGGTGAGAGTGGGCATCCCTGTCTTGTTCCTGTTCTTAGGGGAAATGGTGTTAGTTTTTGTCCATTGAGTATGATGTTGGCTGTGGGCCTGTCATATATGGCTTTTATTATGTTGAGGTATGATCCTTCTATTCCCACCTTGCTGAGAGTTTTTATCAAAAATGGGTGTTGGATTTTGTCGAATGCTTTTTCTGCATCAATTGATATGACCATGTGGTTTTTTTCTTTCAATTTGTTTATGTGATGTATTACGTTTATTGATTTACGGATGTTGTACCATCCTTGCATTCCTGGGATAAATCCTACTTGGTCATGGTGTATGATCTTTCTGATGTACTGCTGGATCCGATTTGCTAAGATTTTGTTGAGGATTTTGGCATCTATGTTCATGAGGGATATTGGCCTGTAATTCTCTTTCATTGTGTTGTCTTTACCTGGTTTTGGTATTAGGGTGATGCTGGCTTCATAGAATGAGCTTGGAAGTGTTCCTTCCTCCTGAATTTTTTGTAGTAGTCTGAGGAGGATAGGTTTTAGTTCTTCCTTGAAAGTTTGGTAAAACTCCCCTGAGAAGCCATCTGGTCCTGGGCTTTTGTTTGCTGGGAGCTTTTTGATGACTGCTTCAATTTCTTCCATAGTTATTGGCCTATTGAGATTTTTAGATTCTTCCTGATTGAGTTTTGGAATGTTGTATTTTCCTAGGAATTTGTCCATTTCCTCCAGGTTGTCTAGTTTGTTGGAGTAGAGTTGTCCGTAGTATTGTTTAACAATCATTTGTATTTCTGTGGGGTCTGTTGTTATTTCGCCTCTATCGTTTCTGATTTGGTTTATTTGGGTCCTCTCTCTTTGCTTCTTGGTGAGCCTGGCTAGAGGTTTGTCAATCTTGTTTATCCTTTCAAAGAACCAGCTCTTGGTTTCATTGATTTTCTGTATTGTTTTTTTGGTCTCTATGTCATTTATTTCTGCTCTAATCTTTATTATCTCCTTCCTTCTGCTCACTCTGGGGTTTTCTTGTTGCTCTCTTTCTAATTCTTTGAGTTGAAGAGTTAGATGATTTACTACCATTTTTTCTTGTTTTTTGAGATAGGCCTGCAGAGCTATAAACTTCCCTCTCAGGACTGCTTTCATTGTGTCCCATAGGTTTTGGATTGTTGTGTTTTCATTGTCATTAGTGTCCAGGATGTTTTTAATTTCTTCTTTGATGTCATTGGTAACCCAATCAATATTTAATAACATGCTATTCAGCTTCCAAGTGTTTGAGTATTTTGGGTTGTTTTTATTGTAGTTTATTTCTAACATTATGCCATCGTGGTCTGAGAAGAAGCTTTTTATGATTTCAATCTTCTTGAATTTGTGGAGACTTTGCTTGTGACCCAATATGTGGTCTATTTTTGAATATGTCCCATGAGCACCTGAGAGGAATGTATATTCCATGGCTTTGGGGTGAAGTGTTCTGAAGATGTCAATTAAGTCCATCTGATCTAGTGAGTCATTTAGGATTGCTGTTTCTTTGCTGATTGTTTGTCTAGCGGGCTTATCCAGTGGTGTCAGTGGTGTATTAAAGTCCCCTACTATGATTGTATTGTTGTCGATCTCTCCTTTGATATCTTCCAGGAGTTTTTTTATGAATTTGGGTGCTCCTGCATTGGGTGCATATATGTTTACCAGGGTTATATCTTCTTGTTGTATTGATCCCTTTAGTATTATGAAGTGGCCTTCCTTATCTCTGGTTATGGCCTTCACTTTGAGATGTATTTTGTCCGATATAAGTATTGCTACCCCAGCTTTCTTTTCCTTTCCATTTGCGTGAAAGATATTTTTCCATCCCTTCACTTTCAGTCTGTGTGAGTCCCTTCTAATGAGGTGGGTCTCTTGTAGACAGCAGATGTATGGGTCATGTTTTTTTATCCATTCAGCCACTCGATGTCTTTTGGTTGGAGCATTTAGTCCGTTTACATTTAAAGTTATTATTGAAAGGTACTTGTTTGTAGCCATTTCTTTTTTTGTGTGTGTGGCTGTTTTCTTTCTGAGCTTGTTATTTCTTCTTTTTACACCAGTCCCTTTAGCATTTCTTGCATGGCTGGCTTGGTGGTGATAAACTCCCTTAGCCTTTTTTTGTCTGTGAAGCTTCTTATTTCCCCTTCAATTTTGAATGATAGCCTTGCTGGATAGAGTATTCTTGGATTCAGTCCTTTGCTTTGCATCACTTTGTAGATTTCTGTCCATTCTTTTCTGGCCTGATGTGTTTCTGTTGAGAAATCATTTGATAATCTAATGGGAGATCCCTTGTATGTAACTTTCCGTCTCTCTCTTGCAGCCTGTAAGATTCTCTCTTTGTCCTGAACATTTGCCATGGTAATTATGATGTGTCTTGGTGTGGGTCTTTTCGGATTCACCTTGTTTGGGACTCTCTGGGCTTGTGTGACTTTTTTCTTCCCCACCTCAGGGAAGTTTTCTGATATTATTTCTTCGAATAGGTTTTCTAATCCATGTTCATCTTTCTGTTGTTCTGGCACCCCTATTATTCGTATGTTGTTTCGTTTCATGTTGTCCCAAAGCTCCCTTAGGCTCTCCTCCTGTCTTTTAATTTTTTTCTCCATTTGCAGTATAGTTTGGGTGTGTTTTGCTTCCTTGTCTTCTAATTCACTAATTCGGTCCTCCGCTTCTCCTAGTCTACTGTTGATACTTTCAATGGAGTTTTTTATGGCAGCTATATCACTCTTCATTTCTTCTTGGGCCTTACTTAAGTTGTTGATTTTTTCATCTGTTTCTTCTAGCTTCTTGCATATGGTATTGAATTTTTCATCTGATTCTTCTAGCTTCTTGCATATGGTATTGAATTTTTCATCTGATTCTTCTAGCTTCTTGCATATGGTATTGAATTTTTCATCTGATTCTTCTAGCTTCTTGCATATGGTATTGAATTTTTCATCTGATTCTTCTAGCTTCTTGCATATGGTATTGAATTTTTCATCTGATTCTTCTAGCTTCTTGCATATGGTATTGATTTTTTCCTCCGACCGGTGCATGTACTCTAGGACCCTTATTCTGAATTCTTTTTCCGTCATGTTGCATGCCTCTGTCTCACTTAGCTGCTTTTCTGGCGAGTCCTCCTTTTCTTTCCTTTGGGGGTTTCTTTGTCTACCCATGTTTGATCTCACTGACATATCTAGTTGTTGAGTCGTTCAGTGGCTGCTCCCTGGGTGGCAGTGGCTCCTCGGGCTGTGGTTGCTCCTTGGGCGGTTGTGGTAGCAGTGGCTCCTCCGTTGATAGCAGGGCCCCTGGTGGGTGCTGTTCACAGCTGTGGTGGCTCTTCTGGCTGGTGGAGGGAGGCTTCACACACAGTAACTGTTCCCCAGGCAGAGCGTGTGGTGATCAGGAGGCAGCTGTTGCTTGAATCTGCTTTCCGTGGAGGGAAGCAGGTCTCCTCTGAGTTCATGTAGTCGCGCTGCTTGAGAACCGTTGCCTCCGGGTGGGTTAGTAGCTGATCTCTGGCTGCGGATAACAGCTAGTCAAGATGGCGCGGTCACGCCGCTGAGCTGGCGCCCAGGGGGAGGTTTCAGCCTCAATCTCTAACCATCCCCATTTTCTAAGAGTTCTCTGTCTTTCCTGGCTGCAGACTGTCTCTCAGCTGAATCTCCTCTGCTTGTTCGGGCTGTATCGCTTCAGACTTTCTTAAATCTCTCAAACAAGCAGAAGCTGGAGTCAGCATACCCATACCTATCAAATAAGAGGCCCCAAAACTGGCACTAGAAACAGCCTGCCTTGCTTCACAGCTTGGCCTCACTTGGACACTTCTGAGCCCAACACAAATAACAGCCATCTGCAGATTGCTCTGTAGCTCCGCTAGGTGATCTCAGGCAGTGGCTGACTTTGTAACTCTTTGGAGGCTCTAGAGCTAGTGCACCCAGTAGATAGCTTCAGACCATACTAGATTAAAACTCTAGGCATCCATGAGTGACACACTCAAGGGGCAGACTCAGTGAGCAACAAAGCCCCACTGAAGCAAGTCCTGTTCCATTTGGGATATCTTCTGTACAGCAGCCCTTCCACTGTAGTTGCAGCTGGTCTCCACAGCCAATTGGCCTGGAGGTAAATTCCCCCCAGAAATGCCAATAGCAATCAAGGCTCAACTACAACAAGACTGTACACAGTCCACACAGGGGCACACCTAGAGTGCCCAGCTCAGGTGACTAGGGAGGCTGAGCCACTGGGCCCTACAGGACAACTACTACACAAGGCCATTCTATCAATTCCAGGAGAAATAGCAGCTCTACCTAATATATAGAAACAAACACAGGGAAGCAGCCAAAATGTAGAGCTAAAGAAACATGTCACAAATGAAAGAGCAGAAAAAATCTCAAGAAAAAATACTAAATGAAATGGAAGCAAATAAAGTATTAGATACAGAGTTCAAAATAATGGTTATAAGGATGCTCAAGGATCTTAATGAGAGCTTCAAGGGACATAGTGAGAATTTCAAGGATCTTAGTGAGAATGTCAAAGACATGAAAAAGGACCAGTCAGAAATTAAGCATACACTAACTGAAATAAAGAATAATTTACAAGGATTCAACAGTAGAGGATTCTGAGAATCAAATCAAGGATTTGGAATATGAGGAAGCAAAAACAGCCAATCAGAAGAGCAAAAAGAAAAAAGAATCCAAAAATATGAAGATAGTGTAACAACTTCAAGTATACCAACATTTGAATTATGGGGGTGCCAGAAAGAGAAGAGAGAGAGCAAGATATTGAAAACCTATTTGAAGAAATAGTGACAGAAAACTTCCCCTACCTGCTGAAAGAAATAGATACACAAGTATAGGAAGCGCAGAGAGTCCCAAAACAAAGGGGAACCCAAACTGGTCCACACCAAGCACATCATAATTAAAATGCCAAAGATTAAACACAAAGAGAGAATCTTAAAAGCAGCAAGAAAAAATCAGTTAGTTACCTACCAGGGAGTGCCCATTTGATTGTTAGCTGATTTCTCAACAGAGACTTTGTAGGCCAGAAGGGAATGGCAAGAAATATTCAAAGTGATGATGAGCAAGGACCTACAACCAAGATTACTCTACCCAGCAAAGCTATCATTTAGAATTGAAGGTCAGATAAAGAGCTTCACAGACAAGAAAAAGCAAAAGGAGTTTACCACCACCAAACCAGTATTACATGAAATATTGAAGGGTATTCTTTAAAAAGAGAAAGAAGAATTAAAAGAAAAGAAGGAAGAGGGGGAGGAGGAGGAGGAAGAAAAGGGAAAAACAATAAAAATATGAAAAATAAAATGGCAATAAATACATATCTATCAACAATTGAATCTAAAAATCAAAATAAACTAACAAGATATCAAATGAACAAAATAAACTGGTGAATAAAATAGAACCAGAGGCATGGAAACATGGAACAGAATGAGGACTCTCAGAGGGAAGGGTGAAGCGGGGGAGGGAGAGAGATTAACCAAAGAACTTATATGTATACTAGTCGCCCAGTGCACGAAATTTGTGCACAGAGGGAGGGGTTCCCTCAGCCCAGCCTGCAGCCTCTCCAACTGAGGACGCCTTGGGGGACATCCTTCTCGCAATCTGGGACCACTGACTCCTAACTGCTCACCTGCCTGCCTTCCTGATTGCCCCTAACCACTCTGCCTGCCTGCCTGATTGCCCCTAACTGCCTCTGCTTGCCTGCCTGATCACCCCTAATAGCCCTCTCCTGCTGGCCTGATCTCACCCCCAATAGCCCACCCCTGCCAGCCTGATCTCGCCCCCAACTTCCCTCCCCTGCCAACCTGGTTGCTCCCAATGGCCCTCCTCTGCCGGCATGATCTCACCCCTAACTCCCCTCCCCTGCAGGCCCGGTTTCCCCAACTGCCCTCCCCTGCCGGCCTGATATCGCCCCCAACAGCCCTCTCCTGCCGGCCTGATCTTGCCCCCAACTGCCCTCCCCTGCAGGCCTGATCTCGCCCCCAACTTCCCTCCTTTGCTGGCCAATTTGGTTCTGATTGGTCAGTTCCTATGCCAGTCAGTGTCAAAAGCTCCACCTCCTAGACAGCCATTGGTTCTTCACAGCACCCACATTTGGTTCTGATTGGTCGGTTTCTATGCCAGTCAGCATCAAAAGCTCCACCTCCTAGGCAGCCATTTGCTCCTCGTAGCACCCAAATTCTGTTCTGATTGGTCAGTTCCTATGCCAGTCAGCATCTCTGGGCCTATCAACGGGGCCTGATCAGAAAGGCGGAGCTGATCAGCAGCCCAGGTGGAGGCCTGGAGAGAAATGGAGGTGTGGCTGCTGGCCAGATTGGGAGAGAAAGAGAGAGGCAAGTGCTGATCAAAAGCTGCCACAGAGGCAACAGATCAGTCCCTGTTTCTCTCTTCAGGCCTCTCTCTGGCCCTGATTCGCAGCCCCCTCAGCAGTCAGTGCTGGGGCACCACACCTGCAGGGGAAGCAGTCAGCACTGGGTTGCCAAGGCAACCCAGTGCTGACTGCAGGACTGACTTCTGGTTGGTCAGCCTCCGACCCAGGGTTTTTATATATTAGGATATGCTTTACCTATGGACACAGACAATAGGGTGGTGAAGCCTTGGGGCAGGGCAGAACCAGTTGGAGGTGGGCAATGGAGGGAAAAGAAGGGGGGCATATATAACATTCTCTCAACAATAAAGATTTTTAAAATTAATAATAAAATTATATTTTACACAGAGTAAAAATAAATAAAACTGAACACTATGACTAAGCAGAGAATCAATATTTTAGGACAGTTTATAAGATATTTTAGACCTAAGGATTCCAAAAATAGTATGAATTAGGACTATGTAGGTATGAATAGGATCAGATCTGTGCAAAGACAAAACTGTTTAAAATTTATAGAAGTTAGAGGAGTCTTGACAGAGTGAACTGGTAGAGATTCAATTTTTAAATAATTTATTTCAAGCATAGTTTCATTGTTCTTTAGGAATTTTAACTTAATGTTATTTTGGGAATTTTGTTTATAAGTATAAATTAATGTTAATAATCACTCTAGTTACCAGTAGAGGAGAGAAATATAAAGGAGTTATTATACCTATAGTATTAGTGGATTTTGCCTATAGTATTACTGGGCAGATATTATCACAAGAAACTCCAAGGTACTGGCCAAACTTTTTTCAAGTAATTAATTACCTTAAGTGAGAACTAAGGACCAGAGAGTCTAAACTAAACTGTATAATTACTGAACATATTGAACATATGTAAATGAAGAATGGCAACACATTATCTAAAAAGATCAGGAATAATGTTTGTGAATCTTCTCTAGTTCTTCAGGATCAAGAATAAGACCAAGAAAAGAAAAAAACAAATCTGTGGGCAAAAGGAAATAATGTTTTTCATTTGCTTATATTTCCAAATGGCCTCAAATAAAATCTCTGAACTATTAAAACAAATCAAGAAACTAAAAAACCAAAAGTTGAATATTTACTTAGGAATTTGAGGCTAATCTGTGTTCCTAGATTTAAGATTAGTTTTAAATAGAAAAAAAAAGGTTTCATGAAACAGAAATGTTAATAACATGGGCATATCCAGGAATTGGTATTAGAATAACCTTATTAAACACTTTCTAGAAAAGGGAGAATAATGTATTATCTCTAATTTACAATTACCAGTAATATCATTTCTTCATAAAAGTAGAAGTCTCCAACTGGTAGAAATATCATTGGAGGCTTTCAATAGGAATGCCAGATCATTGCCAGCACACCTCTGGACACAGGAGTGCTATTTTGTAAACAGAATGATGAATATAATCCTACTCCTTTATGATGAATATAACTCACCCCAATGTTGTATGGCCTGAAAATATAGAAGTGAGGTGAGACTCAACCACTCTTTGAGACTCTCAAGCAGGAGTTTTTAACTTGAGATCTAGAATGATTCCAGGGGTCAGCGAACCCTCTGAAATTGTGTACAACACTGTATGTGTACCTTCGTGAAGCAACCTGTTCTCACAGGATTCTAAAACTCTTATGGGCCAACACTGTAAGATATCCATATCCCATCATGTCATTAGAAATGAGATAAATTATTAAAATTCACATAATTGGGCATTATTCTAACCACTGGCACACACTTTTCCACCAGGAGATAGATTTTAAATTCAGTAATCATGTGACTATTATTTACAACAAATAGAAGAAAAAAATTAAAAAATTTACCTGCAAGATTATCAATTTCTTTTTCCTGTAGCAGACTGACTGCATCATCATCTCCTTCCAGCATAAGTTCTGTCTCTGCATTCTGATTCACTATTGCTTGACTTCTGAATGTTTTCTTGGACTTCACCACATCTTCTTCAGTGCCTAGTCACAAGTGAAATACAATAATTTAGGTCATTGTGATTGTTTTGTTTTCAGTGAGTATTAGACATAATCTATTATTTTTCATAATTATATGCTGCATTTACACATTACTCTACAACTATAGAGCACTTTTACATTCTTTATCTTGTTCAGTCTTCTAAATAATTGTGAGAAAGATGGTGTAATCTACTACCCTTGTTTTACAGATGAGGCAACAGGCTGACAAAGCTACTTGTCTATAGAGAAACCTAGGAGTTGGCTGGTGGTAGAGAAAGGCAACTTGGGTTTCTAAGATCACTGCACTTTCTATCAAAAATCTATATCTCACTAAAAACTCAGTTTTCTGATCCATTAAATCACACAATTTTACATAATTATACCTTTGTGCGAATTAGGTAATCAACTGGACAGATCTTTTAAAAATATAAATAGGTATGAAGAAAATAAGAAAGCATTCACATCTGAAGGAAGATATGGTTGTTATTGGGAAGCTATAGAAAGGTGGAGTTAGGAATAATGCAGACATAAAATGTACTTCACAATAGCTATTTCTTTAGCAATTAATAAAATAATGGTTTTCTAAAGTGATATCCTGACTTTGTTACATAAAATAGTATAAATGGCCAAAATCAAAATACACAAAAATAAGTCAGAAAAATGCAAATATAGCAAAGTTTACCTAGCATTAACAGGTCAATCAATATGAAGGTTAAAAATTAAAATGCATTTGAAACTCTCATGGATTTGACTGCTTAACAAATATTTCAATATTTTCACTCAAACACCTTCTTTGGCAGGTGTCAATGAATCTAAAATTACCTGAATTTCAAGTAAATTATATATGTGAAATATCTCTACTTCATATCAGTGTATTAGGATGTAGGCTTTAAGGAGCAGCATTAACTGAGAAAACACTGCCACATCTTATTTGGTGGACATATTCCTGAAAATGGAAGCTTAACAAATCACTCCTATATGGTGTTGTTTTATCATAATTCTAGGGAATGTTATATTGTGTACACATGCAATTACTCTCCAAGTCCTGTCATACCTTTGGTCAAAATTCTCTTCGTTTAACAATTAATAATATTTTTGGTCGATTTTCCCAAGCCCAATAGAG
The DNA here is from genome assembly GCF_000412655.1 of Myotis brandtii. Taxonomy (NCBI): domain Eukaryota; kingdom Metazoa; phylum Chordata; class Mammalia; order Chiroptera; family Vespertilionidae; genus Myotis; species Myotis brandtii. Next base: position 3,460,246 of record NW_005371082.1, on the reverse strand, counting down.
GACTTCTAACAACAGTCCTTTAAAACCTGTTAATATCCGCTCCACCATTTTCTTAGAAGTATGCACTGTGAAACTTGCACTATAAAACACTATTAGCCTTTTTCTGCAGCTTGCACTTCTTTTTGTCAGCAATTCAAAGCCAATACTGTTTGCTAAAACATTAACAAATTGACTCAAAAGTAGCCCATCGAGGAGTAAAAACACATGTTGAGGAACACAGTCATGTCACAATAGCACTGTAGAGTGTCATTGGCTGAGAGGTACAGTCTGTCATCCTAGCTCTTGCTGGATAGTAGTATTTAGAGAGCATGATTAAAATATAGCTTAACAGTATAAAGTAATTGATTGTTAAATATATATTTTGATAAATACTTCAGAGACAAAAAGCATCAATGCTACACTGGGGGCAAGGGGAATTAAATGGGTTATACCAGTATGTGCATTCTTCTTTCACTGGCCCATATACAATTCTTATTTTTGGAATAAAATCTGAGGATTGATTGCTGAATGGTCCAAAACCCTATCTCAATTTTATTTGGTTTTATTTGCAATAAAGCCAGAACAACAGTAATCTTCTTGGTGTTGCTATCTATATAATGTATTTGCTTCTCTGGTAGTAACTTAATTGTAGAAATCCAGAGCTTGTATCATCTGAGAACAAAAAAGGCAAATCCAATGATTATTAACCAAGAAGTCTCTCTTGAGGTCTTTATTGCCATATTTTTACTAGACATCTTCACCTGGATTTTCTTAATTCCACATTTTCCTAACTGAACAAATCATCTCCTGCTCCTCTACCTCCTCCTATTTTCATCAACCCACTTACTGAAGCCACAAATGTAGAATTTATCCTGCAAGGTGACTGCCACTGTCCTGGCTCAAGCCATCATCATTTGGCCTAGAGGTCTTCCGTAGCCCCCTCATTCACACCATCCTCCATGCTCCTGTCAGTGTGATTACTGTCCAACACAACTAAGGTGAGGATAATTCGCTGCTTAATATGGTTTATTAACTTCTTCAATCAACAGCACTGAGTGCAACGATTATACTTTTAGGATAAAGTCTAAACTCCTTAGCATGACTAATCAAGGTCTTTTATCTGCTTAATATCAATTTTGCATTATCTTTTCTTACTCCCCCATAAGCAATACTGGGCCATTTATAGCTTCCAAAATATGTCCTGCTTTCTCAGACCCCTTTACCTGTGCTAATATTATTTCCTCTGTATATTATGTTCCTTCCTTCTTCCTTTGTTTGGCTAATTCCTACTTGACCTTCAAAACTCACCTCCTTCAGGTACCTTTCCTAACTAACCCCTTTGTACTTTCACAATTTACACAGAACTCAGCCACACTATATAGGTGCTGTTTTGTTTTTCTTCTCCACTACATTATAGACTACTTTCTTCCTTTTTTAAAAACTTTTATTAATACCTATTTTATGCTGAATTTACCTCTGAGCCATAAGATTTTGTTTCTTCAGTTTCTTCTGGTATACCTTTTTCTTCTGTGCAAGTTCCTCTTCTAATTTAGGAACAATCTGCACTTTTTCAGTAAGGATCCTCTCAATGTGGCAGGGAGAGCTCATGTGTGGGTCAATCCACTCATAGGATCCATAAGTTCTGTGCTGCATCTTAGGAGCTTTGCTCAATGACCAAAGAATCTACATTTAGACCCTTAAACTCGGCATTACTCTGCATTTTTCAGCATGTGTAGCAAAAATTCAACACTCTTTTGGGGACACTGAATTTGTGTCCATCCCCATTGTTTGGCCTGGGACCACCTACCAATTCCACTATTATAAGAACAGAATGGCACACATTCTTCAGATATGTGGTGGCTTTTCTCAGATACATTCCCTTGATGGCCTAGGCAGTTACTTGAGTGATCTTAAAGTGAACATGAAGATTTGAACCTCTTGATTAGCATAAATTTGTGGATTTTGGGGGGCCAAATGAATAATGAACCATTTTCAGAAGTCACCTCAGGCAGTTTATGGGAAGAGGCCATTATAGACTGATTTCTGCGGCTTCAGTGCCTGACACCAAGCAGGTGTGTCACAAACATTTGCTGAACTGAAGTTCAAGTCTACCACCACGTGTTCCATTCTCTAATTTTTTTTCCCGAGCATTTTCTTTTTTTTTCATTTAAATCTTTGTTGTTCAGATTATTACAGTTGTTCCTCTTTTTTCCCCCCATAGCTCCTCTCCACCCGGTTCCCACCCCCCCTCCGCCCTCAACCCCCCCACTGTCCTCATCCATAGGTGCACGATTATTGTCCAGTCTCTTCCCGCATTCCCCACACCCCTTTCCCCCACAAGAATAGTCAGTCCATTCCCTTTCTATGCCCCTGATTCTATTATAATCACCAGTTCATTCTGTTCATCAGATTATTTATTCACTTGATTTTTAGATTCACTTGTTGATAGATGTGTATTTGTTGTTCATAATTTGTATCTTTACCTTTTTCTTCTTCCTCTTCTTAAAGGATACCTTTCAGCATTTCATATAATACTGGTTTGGTGGTGATGAACTCCTTTAGCTTTTCCTTATCTGTGAAGCTCTTTATCTGACCTTCAATTCTGAATGATAGCTTTGCTGGATAAAGTAATCTTGGTTGTAGGTTCTTGCTATTCATCACTTTGAATATTTCTTGCCACTCCCTTCTGGCCTGCAAAGTTTCTGTTGAGAAATCAGCTGACAGTCGTATGGGTACTCCCTTATAGGTAACTGACTTTTTTTCTCTTGCTGCTTTTAAGATTCTCTCTTTGTCTTTTGCTCTTGGCATTTTAATTATGATGTGTCTTGGTGTGGTCCTCTTTGGATTCCTTTTGTTTGGGGTTCTCTGCGCTTCCTGGACTTGTAAGTCTATTTCTTTCACCAGGTAGGGGAAGTTTTCTGTCATTATTTCTTCAAATAGGTTTTCAATATCTTGCTCTCTCTCATCTTCTGGTACCCCTATAATTCTGATGTTGGTACGTTTGAAGCTGTCCCAGAGGCTCCTTACACTATCTTCGTATTTTTGGGTTCTTTTTTCATTTTGCTTTTCCGGTTGGGTGTTTCTCGCTTCTTCGCATTTCGAATCTTTGACTTGATTCTTGCGCTCCTCTGGTCTGCTGTTGGGAGTCTGTATAATATTCTTTATTTCAGTCAGTGTATGCTTACTTTCTAGATGGTCCTTTATCACACCATCGAGGGTCTCATTAGATTTCCTGTACATCTCATCAAGTTTATCGACAGACTCTAGAAGCCTCTTGAGAGACCTCAAAAGTGTGGTTCTGAACTCAATATCCTCCCTTGATAGTTTTGTCCTGTTTCTTTGTCTCCGCATTTTTTACGCTTTCTTTTTCTTTGTCTCCGCATTTTGGCTGCTTCCCTGTGTTGATAGAGTGGCTTTGTGTGCTAGGTATCTTATAGGGCCCAGTGGCTCAGCCTCCCCAATTACCTGAGGTGGACACTCTTGGTGCACCCCTTTGTGGGCTTTGTGCACAGTCTTGTTGTAGTTAAGCCTTGATTGTTGTAGGTATCACTGGGAGGAATTGACCTCCAGGCCAATTGGCTGTGAGAATCAGCCGTGGTTATGGTGGAAGAACTTCTGTGCTGAAGACACCCATATGGGGCAAGACTTGCTTCAGTGGGGCTTTGGTGCTCACTGAGTCTGCCCCCTGAGTATGTCCCTTATGGATCTGAGAAGTTGTATTCTGGATGGTCCCACTCTGACCACTGGGTACACTGGCTCTTGGATCTAAGGAGGTGCTAATTTAGCCTCTGCCTGAGGCTACCCAGCAGGAGCTACGAAGAGATCTGCGGATTCCCCTTCCTTGTTTGGGGTTTGGAGGTGCCCAAATAAGGCCCAGCTGTGAAGCAATGCAAGCTCCTGTGGGGACTTGGGCCTTCTTTTGGAAGTTCTGGGTCTGTCTGGCCCAGCTGCAGTTTGTTAGGTAATTTTCAGATTGCAAAGGGCCAGGGCATTCATATGCAAAAGCCTCTGCCTCAGCTTGGGTGGGGCGGGGTCTCAGGGAACCAACAGGGCAGAGCAAGCAGCTATGGCTGATCCTCAGCCCTGCCCTAAGGGGCCCCGCATCTCAGTGTCCCGGTAATTGCTGCAAGCACCTTTGAGAGAAAGCCGCCCTCGAGTTCTGAGTTCTGCCCGCTGCCAGACAGTCCAGTTTCTCCCTGTATGAGTCTGGGTCCCCAGAGACTCACCCGGAACTGGAGTTCAGAGCAGTCGGGGGCTTGTGACTCCCTCCCAATTCAAAGAGACAGCCGCATCCTCAGTTGTCAGCCCTTGCCGCCTGTGCCTTCGTACCTCTGCACTTCCGCACCGCCTCTGAATCTCAGTGTGCTTTTCTCTTTCCTTCTAGTTGTAGAATTTCCACTCAGCCAGCCTTCCTGTGGTTCTGGATGATGTCCGTTTTGTCTTTTAGTTGTATTTTTGAATTTGCTGTGGGAGGCAGCAATTTCCGGTGTTTACCTATGCCGCCATCTTGGTTTCTCCTCTAATTTTTTAAGGTAGGTTTTTGTGTTCTTTCCCTTATGCTGCCACCACACCTCATAAATCCTGCTACTGTGGAAGTTAGTGGTATTGTAATTGTTTGCTTGTTATGCCCACATAGCCTGGAAGCTCTTGATGATTCTCAGTCCTTAGTGCACTGCCTGGCACCAAACAAGTCCTGATAAATATTGAATAAGTGAATAAACTGAGACATAAAAGTTACCTCTGGCTATTTCTTAATCTGAAGATCCCAGGATATCTCAGAGATTCTTGGTCTTTTGACTTCAGATTGGGGGAAAATTCAAGAATCTATGTATTTACACAAAAGGGAATTTGTTTCTTTATGTAAAATAGTAAAAAAAGGCATTTATATACAAGTCAGCTTAATAAAGCAAGTTTTTCCTTGTATCATAACCATGTGTAATCTTTGTCATTAAAAATATTTACATAACTCATGTTATTAAAAATAAAACCAACCAATAAAAAATGAAGGCGAGCTCTGAAATGTATATTAAGCGTTTACGTTGACCCCCTCTAGTTTAAATCCATAAAACAAATATGTCTTTAAAAATATATAGCAAACTAATCCATATCAAAACATTGAACTTATCATCCATGTTGAAGTGTTATCAGTTTGCAGCTCAGTAAACTTCCTGATTTTTATGGTACTGCAGCAAACATTTATCTAAATTAAAGTGTATGAAGTACAAAAGTGCTTTTCAATCACAATATCCTTTTTGAATTAGAGCTTCATTCATCAAAATTACAGGCAAAATGAGGTAAGGTCTCAGAGGGCTGTCTCATTACAAGGCTTATAAACACTGTCCTTAGAAAGAATTGGTTTAACACCCAACAAATCAAAATCTGATTGGGAAGATAATTTATTTGAGATCATCTATCTTTAGAAGACATGTTGGACTGAGTGCACTTCTTGGCCTTTTTAGCCATTCATCAAGAAATTAACAAGCGAGTACCACAAACCACCAGAATGCCTTAGATTTGAAAATGTGAATTATGTGTAAAGGTGGATAGGGTATACATATAACATTGTTTATATTTAGCTTTTATATGCTTAAAGTGAGATAAAAGCAATATTTTAGCTTTTACTAGTATATGCTTATTTTCTAAGGAAACTTTAAAATGCCATAAAATTTGTAAGGTTTCAGAATTTTAAAAATGCCACCATATTATAGATTAATGAAGCCAGATGCAAAATTGCACTTATTTTATTTTCCACATCATGTTACAAATAAATATAGGAAAGCACTGGATACCCATTAGATTTTTCAGTAAAATATATTATGCTTGAAGCTCTGTATGAGAAAATGCTATCTAATATAGAATACTACATTATATGAATCTACATAAAGCTCCTCTTTCGTAAAAATTCTCTTAATAAACAAGGACCCATGTGAAACAAAGTATATTTTAAAAGTGAAATAACAAGAGAACTAAAAAAATCTAGTACTGTCACTATACACTAGCATTATTACTACTATAATTGTATTATAGTCATTTAAAATACCTCTGTTGTTATTTTAAATAAGTATAAGTTAAAATATAGAAATAACAAACTAGAGACATTAACTCATCCTTATAATATTCAAAGAGAATATCTATAAGCAAAGTCTGGACAACAAAAGTAAAGAAAGTATTTTATTTATATGTCCATCATGTCTTTTTCCATTGATAAATATAAACAGTTCATGTAAACAAAAATGCTACATAGTAGTCATTTTCTCTTTAAGGAATATTTTTATAGTCAACTTTAAAACATCTATACTAATAAAGAAAAAATTATTTTATAACAAAAGGTAAGCCATAAATTATATATAGGGTGTCCCCCCAAAATATATACACACACTTTGAATAATTTTAAAGACAGGGTTTATTAAAATATCTTTTATTTTCAAAATTGAGCTATCAGCTGTTAAAGTGTGTATACATTTTTTGGCGGACACCCTGTATGTGTGGCTAATGCACAAAGAGAAAAATAGAATAAACCCATAATAGTTGGGATTAATCTTCTTCTTTACACCATGCTGTTATAACACTGTTTATAACAATGCAATGCAATATAAGCCTTCAGCTTCTCCACTAGATTGGATACTCCCTGCAGACAGCACATAGACAGGTGCCATAAGGTGTTTGTGAAATTGAAAATAGCATACATTAAAAATTGTCCTCCCCCAATAATTATATTATCCATTTAAAAATATGATTAAATAAAATTAAATAAGCATAAATGTATTTGACATTCAGTTTTAGTTTTGTATATGGGTATCTTAAGAATATAAAAACTCTTAATATCTTGGGTATTTGAAGGGAAAGAATTGCTTTCTCAACAAAGTTGATACCAAAATTTTATTTACATGTAATGCATTTAATCCATACTTCTCTTCCATCATGGGAAGGAGACATACAGGATAAAAATTTATCTAAATCTAAGATGTCAGGAAATTCTATAGTTTCCAAACATCTGGAAACCAGTTCACAAGATGACAATCTTTTCTGAACAAGTTCTTTATAATATCTACCATTTTATAATATATTTTGGCTTTTAAAAAGTGTTTTGACAAATTTATCCCTATACGGTATAAGATAAAATGCTAAACTTCATTTTCAAACCTACTTTCTTTTAGAAGTATTAGTGACATATGAATACTTTGGAAAATTTTAAAGATAAATTTTTCTCATTAAAACTAAAATCAGAGCAATAAATACCTTTACAGCACAGTACTTTTAGTAACTCTAATGATATTATTTAATTTTAATTAAAAGGAAAGGATTTTAAGATCAATATACCTTTCAACTAATTGCATTAGACATGGTGACATGGTCTCATCTATCTATCAATATATATATAAGGCTAAGTGACCGACCGTACGTACGTCCAACCATCCGACCATCCATCCAGCCGGTACATACGACGCACACTGGCAATCTATAATAATCTATAATAATAAGAGCGTAATATGCTAATTAGACCGGACAACTGAACGACCTTCCAGATGAAGCCGGGGCTGTGAGGGCCAAGCCCCTAGCACAAATTTCATGCATCGGGCCTCTAGTTTAAAAATAAATGTTGACTCATGCATGTGAGATACATATAAAGCTCTTGCTGTTGCCAATTGCACATGTGTGTTTTGATCTGTCATTGTCAATTGTAAATTTGTTTGACACTTCTATTATAGAGAAAGGGCGAATAGCAATATTAAAATATTTCCTCTAATTAACTTCCTTTCAATGTGCACGAATCCATGCACCAGGCCACCAGTGCATTAATATGTATGGATCTATCTATTTACTGAGAAGTTTACAATTTTGAACATTTCAAAAAGAAAAAAATGGTTAATATTATATTAAGAAATCCATCACTACAAAATGTTTTATGCCAAACTTAAAGTGAGATAAAAGCAGCAGATGCATACATAGAGCACACTGTACTGTAACAACTGCTTACTAAAAAGTAAATACTTTTATTTGTAAATAATTTAAATTCAAAATTAAATGTTGTGTTGGACTTTGTAGTATAGGCATAGTACTTCCTTTTTAAAGAAACATCTACGTATATAAAGAGCCAGGGGCCGTCACATCCGAAACAACTGAACGGATGACCAAACAGGCTGAGTGGGGTGACAAGGCCAGCAGGGGTGTTAGTGAGGGACAACCAAACAACTGAGCAGCAGGTTGCGTGGGGTGACCAGGCTGGCAGGGGGGTTAGTGAGGGATGACCAAATGACTGAACAGCAGGCTATGTGGGGCAACCAGGCCAGCAGGGGGGGGGGGCAGTGAGGGGCAACCAAACAGCAGGCTGCGTGGGGTGACCAGGCCGGCAGGTGTGGCCGTTGGGGGAGACCAGGCCGGCAGGAGGGGCAACCAGGCCAGAAGAAGGGGCAATGAGGGGCGACCAGACCAGCAGAGGCGGGCAGTGAGGGGCAACCAGGCTGGCAGTGGGGGCATCTGGGGGCAACCAGGCCAACAGGGGGCAGTTGGGGGTGACCAGGCAAGCAGGGGGGCCAGTGAGGGGCGACCAGGCCAGCGGGGGGGGGGGCAGTTGGGAGAGACCAGGCCAGCAGGCAGAGACAGTTAGGGGCAATCAAGCAGGCAGGCAGGTGAGCAGTTAGGAGCCAGCAGTCCTGGATTGTGAGAAGGATGTCCGACTGCCGGTTTAGGGATCGGGCCTAAACCGGCAGTCAGACATCCTCCAAGGGGTCCCGGATTGGAGAGGGTGCAGGCTGGGCTGAGGGGACCCCCCCTGCATGAATTTCATGCACCGGGCCTCTAGTAAATAATAAAGACACAAAAGGACAAACCTATTGAATGATGACTAAAGACTAAAACAATCATTTTCTTTATAGAACAGGATTAAAAACCAAATAGATATTGCAGTAGAAAAATCCTAATAATAAAAACTGTTAGTAATACTGAGTGAAAAACACTATTAGAAAGAATGACTAGAAGTCTCAAGTATTTTTTTTTTCCTCTGTTATACCTGATGCTGAGCCAGGAGCTTTACTCACTTTATCAACAAAATCATTTGATGAAAGCAAGTATTTCTATAAATGAAGTAGACTTTCTATTCAAATAGTTACTATTTGTTGTTTCAAACACACTTTAAGTAAAAATCTAAGTAGTTATTGATTAAATTTAATAAATATAGATTAAAAATCTGGACAATTTAGACATCAAGTTCCTGTTTTCTTACTTGTGGGTATTTTAGGTTGAATGCTTTGGATTTAACCGTAACTCCCACTTCAATTCATTTTATATTAACAGAGAATATAGTGAATTATCCAAAATAGATATTATCTAAACTACCATAAAATTAAAAACCTAGGACCTAAACTGCTTTAAATTTATAGTAAACTTGATTCAGAAATGGTAATCCTTACCTGAATCAGTAACTAATGCTACTTATATAGTCCATTTTAGCACATCATATATCACATCAAATTAGAGTACAGCATCATTTATGTTTTTACCAATGAGAAACTTGTATAGACTTTTGTTTGCTTTTAACTAGACATAGACATTACGTCTGCAGAAGGGCTTTCCTCTGAAAAGCTTGAGGAAAATATTTCAGTGATATAGTAAACATGTAGCACTAGCAATATGGGCACTAATTAAGATGAAATATTCTTATAAATTATTCTCAGTAGTAAATTCTTATTCAGATTAGTTATGCTTGTAAATAATTTACAAGACTATAAGAAATTTTTTAAAATGGCTACCTAACATCAACAGTTATTGTTCAGTGGAAAAGGACATCAAGGACACTTGCAAGTAAAAGAACTGGATCAATATTAACGTGATTTTCATTTCATGCTTCCTCAACTCCAGTAAGCTGACAATATACTCTGATTATGTGAACTGCCTCAGAGTAACACAGAAAAGGTTATTAGAGCAAGAGTTGGAAATGGAATGCACTTTTTATATTGACAGGCCTGCTAATAGAGTATACTGATTTTCAAAGACATGCAATGCATTTTTATAATTTGGGTCTGACAGCAAAAACGGAATTTAATTTATTCCTAATTCAAAATATTCATACATAAGCAATATTTCTTAGAGAAGACCAACAAAGCAGATATTCATAAACAGCATTTTTAAACTGAAAAATGCAATTAAAAAGGTGCAGGAAACTATTATTCAATTTAAGTGCAGTACTATATAAGTATGAAATGCTAACTTAATAATCTTCTTAATGGAGTGAAAGTAGAAAACTGCATTCTGTGCTTTTTAAAGGAAATTTGATAAACCATATTTTAAGAATATACATGATGGTAAATATAGATTATACATTTTTTAAAGTGAATATTACTTAATGTGGTTTTAAATATTTTAAGTAGAATTTCATTATATTAAAAATCACACAGCACACAACTTCTAGAAAAATGCTAAAACATATAGAAAACTTTGCTCAATTTAGAACCTCAAAGAGCTGAGATGATGCATTATTCATTTTTGCGATTGAGCACATAGCATAGTGTTTGGTCCTTATGTTACAATATACTTCGAAAAAGACTAGCATGAAATAAATACATCAAGAATGATAAAGACAGCTATATTTACATGGTTGTCTATCAGTGATCCCCTTTTCCTCCTTTTAAATTTTTTTGGATTTTTTTTAAATTTTCTAATATGAGCATGTTTGTTGTCAGGAAGAAAGGGAGACAGGGAAGGAAGGGAAGGGAGAAAAGAAGGGGGAAAAGATAGAGAAACAACAACAAAGGAAAGAAACCTTGCAAAGAGTCAAGAGGGGTAGCTGACAGATGAATAGCAGAATGAAAGGAAGAAAGTTTTGGCAACTCTTGGAATGAAAGAAAAGATGAACTGGACAACTTGAATGAGGGCTGAGCGGGTGGAGTAGACATCCTCTAGCAATAGGTGGCATTAACCTGGTGAATGATGCTTGAATTTTCTTTTAAAAACCTGTTGCAAAATTCATTATGGAAAATTTATTTTAAAACCCTGGGAAATGGGGGTAGGAGATGTTTTGGATAGGTAAGTAAATTACTCAGAGACATGGAAAAAATAGGTAATTAACAAAAAATTTTCTCCACTTACAAAAAAATGGAAAAGCAGAGATATAGGTTATTTAAAGCATTTTAAAAGCACCAAAAACATTTTAAAATGTGTTTTGTTTTAATATATTTTTATTGACTTCAGAGAGGAAGGGAGAGGGAGAAGATAGAGATAGAAACATCAGTGATGAGAATCATTGATTGGCTGCCTCCTGCATGTCCCCCACTGGGGATCAAGCCTGCAACCTGGGCATGTGCCCTTGGCCAGAATGGAACCCAGGACCTTTCTGTCTGCAGGCTGATGCTCTATCTTCTGAGACAAACTGGCTAGGGCATTTGGGGAAAAAAGGAGACATATGTACTACTATTTGTAATACTTTAAATAACAAAATAAAATTTAAAAAATAAAAATGTGTTTTTCTAAATGACACAGAATGCACACCCTATAAATGACTCTAAGATAAATGTATTGATATACCTTTATAGATAATAGGCTATTGGAGTAGGTCAAAATGTAACAGGTAAATGTAGTCAGGAAATGTTCAATAATGCTTTTGCAGTTTAAAAAAATTCCAAGTTATCTACAGTAATACACTGCATGAGAATGATATTTAAATTGAATTTTTGCTGGATCTGCCATTTTATTAACTAGCATATTACTTAATTTCTATGGTTTATCATCCTCCCACATAAAAATCCTCTAATGGCTCTACTTTACAAATACCTTCACAATATGACTCCAAACAGCCTTCTTAGTTTTATCTTCATACAATCTCCCCACATTGTCCTCTGTTTCATCACACAGCACCATTTTCCAATCCCTCTACATCTTATGTTAGCTTGTGCAGTCCCTTTCTCCACATTTCCACCCTCCCAGTTATCAGCTTGAGATGATCTCCATTCATCTTTTCAAGTCTAGCTAGAATTTATTTCTTCAGTTAAACAGCCCCCTTCACTGAGCTCACACAACATTTTTAATACATCTTGATAATATATTTATCATGTTGTGTAATAATTATTTATAAATGCAATGGTGTGTATACATTATAAAAAATTAGTCTAAAAATATAAGCATGATTATAATTCCATGCCACCCAGCAATAAATCCATTAATATAATTTTATCAGTTCCTTATCTTTAACAGCTTTTGATGCTCTAAGTGGAATAAAGTACAGACAGAATTATACTTCAGAATTTGAAAATACCATACTCAATAAACCTATTCCATAGAAATCATATCCTTCAATGCTGCTACTGAAAATGATGAATGACTGTGGGTTAAATACTGTGTATAAACCTTATATCAATCACTTATCAATTAAAAATAGCAACTAAATTGCATAAAATTATATTAATGTGGATGCTCTAAGTGGAATAGATAGAAAATACAGGGTTGGGCAAAAATAGGTTTACAGTTGTGAGTCCATGAAACAAAGTTTATTCTTGTATTCTTATTTCTTAATTATTGTATTATTTTCCAGACAAACAACTGTCAACCTACTTTTGCCCCACTGTGTATAATTCCTGTTCTTATTGGGCTTCTTTTGTACAAGAATATGAAACATCTAAAGTTAAAACGTATTCTGAAATCTTTACAAAGTAACCTGTTGCCAATTGCAAAATATTGAGGCTATTTAAAGTAGTAAGTTAGGCCTTTTTATACCTCTATGTCTTGGTAATTACTGTTATTACCCCTGCCCTTCCCTGCTCACCTCGTAAATTCCTAATATTCTCTCAAGATACTTCGTAAGTAATGACTTCTTTGAAGTTGATTCTGACCTACTCACTAGACTAAGAGTTAGTCACTATCTTCCCAATGCTCTTTTATGAACTACTACCTTCCTCTAACATAACCGTTTCTTTCTTTCCACTACACCAGGAGTTTTTAACCTTACTACTACTGGGATTTGGGGTTGGAGTTTTGTTGTTGTGTTTGTTCTGGGGGAGCTGTCCTGTGCATTCATGGTCTATAACCATTAGATGTCAGTACCACACCCTGACTTTCACCCGCACTGGGAAGCATTACACTAAACTATGTGCTATTGAAAGGTAGAAACTGTTTCTTAGTCTCTGAGTCCAGCATCTAGCAGATGAAAGGCATGTAAAAAATAATCAATAAATGCTTTTATTTATTCATTTCTATTTTCATTATTTTTATTGAATTTATTGGGGTTACTTTGACTCACAAAACCATACAGGTTTCAAGTGTACAACTCGTTAAACATCATCTACACCCTACACTGTGTGCTCATTGTCCCAAGCAAAGTTTCTTTCCATCCCATTTTCATCCCTTTTGCCCACCTCCACCTAACCAACACCCTTTCGCTCTAGCTATCACCACAATGGTGTCTGTGTCTATGCATTCTGTATATATTTTTCAACTAATCTCATCACCTTCTTTCATCCAGTCTTTTAGACACCCACCCATCCCTCAGACACTTCTCCAAAGAGGACATTCAGATAGTCAACAGACATAGGAAAAAATGCTGAATGTAACTAATTATCAGAGAGATGCAAATTAAAACCACAATGAGGTATCACCTCACACATGACAGAATGGCTACTATCAATAAAACAACAAACAAGTACTGGCCAGAATGTGGAGAAAAGGGAACCTTGTGCACTATTAGTGGAAAAAAAAATGCTTTTAAATGAATAAAATCACTTAATTCCTCTGAATCTGTTTAAAGCCCTGCAATCTGAAGTTTCAACATAAAAACAGAAGAGCTGTTAAACCTTTTGATATAAAAATGCTACACAAAATCTGTGAAAGGTATTTTATAAGCATTTTTGTAACAGTATTATATAATCTGTTTTGGTTATTTTAAGCGATTATAAAAACCACAGGATGAAGGCCATGGTATTAAAATATGTGAGCCTGTACTCTCCACCTCCCACAACCACATCAAAATTACAACTTAAATACAGAACAACCATCATTCAGAACCACCTGAAAGCTGGATGAGTGGAAGTTCTACAACTAAAGAAGAAGAAAGCACATTGAGACTAGCAGGAGATGCAGAGGTGCAAGATGGGCTGCTCCGACAGCCATGTGTGCTGTTTTTTTAACTGGAAGGGAGATCGTCTCTGGAGAGGCCACTCATGAGAAGCTAGGGATCCCAGTCCCACACCAGACCCCCAGTCCAGGATTCCAGACCTGGGAAGAGAAGTCCCCTCAACTACAGGCTGTAAAAACCAGCGGGGATTGTGGTAGTATGACATGGAGGCTGCTGTAGACCCAGGTGTACCATTTAAAGGGCCCACACATGAACTTACTCAGACTACCAGCAATGGGCAGCTTTGGGGGACCCAGACCCATAGGAAGAGGAGCTGGGTTGTCTGGCATCTGGGCAGGAAATCAGGGGCAGCTTTCTTCCAGACAGAGGTGCTCACAGGGATAATTATTCCCCTGATGAAAACTCCGCTTTTGCAGGGCTGACTGGCAGACATATCTGAGTCTCCATCAGATATGCTTGCTCCACCTTGGGGATTTCCTGAGTCCCCGGCCCATCCAATTTGCAGTCCCAACCAAGCTGTTTGCAGCAGCTTTTCCATATGAATGGACTGTTCTGGCTCAGGCTTCAGACTTTGCTAAAATCTCTCAGGCAAGCTGCAGCTGGTGACAGCATACCCCAAACCTATCAATAAAAGGCCCAAGACTTGACTTTAGCCAGTTCGGCTCAGTGGACAGAGCATAGGGATAGAGTGTTGGCCTGTGGACTGAAGGGTCCCAGGTTAAATTCTGGTCAAGGACACATACCTCAGTTGCAGGCTCTTCCCCTGCCTGGGCCCTGGTTGGGGCTCGTGCAGGAGGCAACCAATTGATGTGTTTCTCTCACATCAATATTTCGCTCTGTCTTTTCTGTTCTCTTTCAATGGAAAAAAATACCCTCAAGTGAGGTTTAAAACAAAAGAAAACAAAACAAAAAAAAAGCCCAAGACCTGGCACTAGCACCAGCCTGCCTTGCTTCACAGCTGGACCTAACCTGGGCACCTCAAAGACCAATACAAATAGCAAATAGCAGTCTGCAGATCCCTCTATAACTTCTGCTGGGTAGCCCCAGGCAGTGGCTGACTTTGCACCTCCCTGGAGGCCCTAGAGCCAGTACACCAGTGGACAGCTTCAAAACATAGCAGACTACAACTCTACACATCCACAAGAGACACCAAAGCCCTACTGAAGCAAGTGGTGCTCCATAAGGGTGTCTCCTGCACAGCAGCTCTGCCACTGTAGTACCAGCTGGTCCTCACAGGCAATTGGCCTGGAGGTCAATTCCTCCCAGTGACACCAACAGCAATCAAGGCTCAACTATAAGACTGTGCACACAGTCCACACAAGGGCACATCTAGAGTGCCCATTTCAGGTGACTGGGGAGACTAAGCCACTGGGCCCTACAGGACACCTACTACACAAGGCCACTCTACCAATTCCAGGAGACATAGCAGCTCTATGTAATACATAGAAACAAACACAAGGAAGCAGCCAAAATGTGGAGACAAAGAAACATGTCACAAATGAAAGAAATGGAAGCAAGCAAACTACTGGATACAGAGTTCAAAACCATGGTTATAGGGTTACTCAAGGATTTTCATGCAACTTTCAAGGATCTTAGTGAGAATGTCAAAGACATGAAAAAGGACCAGTCAGAAATTAAGCATACACTAACTGAAATAAAGAATAATTTATAAGGATTCAATAGTAGAGTAGAGGATTCTGAAAATCAAATCAAGGATTTGGAATATGAGGAAGCAAAAACAGCCAATCAGAAGAGCAAAAAGAAAAAAGAATCCAAAAATATGAAGATAGTGTAACAACTTCAAGTATACCAACATTTGAATTATGGGGGTGCCAGAAAGAGAAGAGAGAGAGCAAGATATTGAAAACCTATTTGAAGAAATAATGACAGAAAACTTCCCCTACCTGCTGAAAGAAATAGATACACAAGTATAGGAAGTGCAGAGAGTCCCAAAACAAAGGGGAACTCAAACTGGTCCACACCAAGCACATCATAATTAAAATGCCAAAGATTAAACACAAAGAGAGAATCTTAAAAGCAGCAAGAAAAAATCAGTTAGTTACCTACCAGGGAGTGCCCATTTGATTGTTAGCTTATTTCTCAACAGAGACTTTGTAGGCCAGAAGGGAATGGCAAGAAATATTCAAAGTGATGAAAAGTAAGGACCTACAACCAAAATTACTCTATCCAGAAAAACTATCATTTAGAATTGAAGGTCAGATAAAGAGCTTCACAGACAAGCAAAAGTTAAAGGGGTTCATCACCATAAACCAGCATTACACAAAATGTTGAAGAGTATTCTTTAAACAGTGGAAGAAGAAAGAAAAAGAAGAAGGAAGAGGAGGAGGAGGAGGAAAAAAAGAAGAGATAAAAAGTATGAATAATAAAATGGCAACAAATACATGTCTATCAACAATCAAATCTAAAATAAAAATAAATGAACAAGAAATATAATGAACAAATAAACTGGTGAATAAAATAGAATCAGAGGCATGGAGGCATGGAATAGACTGAGGAATCTCAGAGGGAAGGGAAGAGGGAGGGAAGAAATTAACCAAATATCTTACCTAAAGACACAGACAATAGGGTGGTGAAGGAGCGAGGTGGGGACCAGGTGAAGGGGCACCATGGAGGGAAAAAAGAGGGACATCTGTAATGAAATGAAATATGTGACACTGGTACCAAAAAAAGCTGTCTTGTCTTTCTCTCCCTCTCTTTTAAAAAATTTACACCATTAACATTTCAAAATTTACACCATTAACATTTCAAAAAATCATTTAAACCATAATCAGATGATCTATTCATTATAGATATGGAGAGTCAATTAATAATGCACCAACTAAAATGGACTTATCAATGACCAATAATAAGACATTTGCTAGGGTCTCTACATAATACAAACAATAGGTTATTGGGTTAAAAAATAAAATCACTTTTCTCAGATAGAACTGTAAACTCTTTAAAAACTAAACCAGAAAAAAATATGAAGTCAGATAATTTAATGCTTCTTTTTCAACAACTGGATTATTGCATTAGTATTTTTTTATTCTGAGTGCTTTTCTTATTTCTTGATGACTGCAAGTAACAAATTACAGTAGTCATACATATACCATCAAAACTAATTTAATTCCAGATTCATTACAGAGCTGCTTTTTATTCATCAAGTTTAAATCTTGGTGGCTTCACAGGCTTAAATAAATCAGGTGTTGAGCAGGCGCATCTCTGAGGAACCTAAGGATGTTCTCATTTGCAGTTCTCAGCATATCTTATTATTTATTGCCAAAGAAATAACTGATTAACTTTGTCATCTTTGCTCCATGTTATTTTTTCCTCTGGCTGAAGCAATCTGTCCTCTTTTGTGATCATTGATCAGACCTATTTAAGATGTTGTCTTTGATCACAGCCATGGGGAGCTTGTCATCTTAGGCTTTGATGAAACGTTGTTCTACTATAATTTTATGGAAGGGAAAGAATCTGAAATGATCATTGACAATCAACAAAGATGAGCAAACTTACTAAGATTTTGTACTTTTCTTTGACAGCATAATCAGTAAGCATCAGAAGTGCACTAAAAGTTAACTAGTACAGGTTTTGTTTAAACATACAAATATGTAATATACAAAACACTCCTTTTTCAATCATTTCCTTGCTAGCTAATCTTTCCTGAAGAAAAAAAACACCTTGTAGGTCAGAAGATGAATTTATGAGTTTTGAAATATTTTCCTTATATTCATCCATTGTTGTGGTCTGATAAATTCTTGGTAATCATTTAAATTTGCACTTGTATGAGATTTTGCTATTAGAAAACACCTAAAAAGCACAGTCAATACATATAACACTAGGACATTAAACACCAGGAAAAAAATTACATGCCTCTAGATTTTTATTAATCTCATTTCAACACCAGAGACTGAAAGTATATCAAATCACTCCAAATCTCTTGCACATGACACCTCATCAATTATTCAACTCATTAGTATTACTAAGAAGCATGAAAAACTCCATCAGTGTTACGGATGTTTTCCAACTGAAAAAGGTCAACCAAAAGTTCTAATAATGAAATCAAAAGAAAAGCTTTACAAAGTAAATATGAAATAAAAGTACTGTCCTTATGTTTTTTTGAAAATATATCCAATTGTGATTATTTGCTCATTTAAAAGAAATTTAACTATTTGTTTTGTGGCTCAAAATAAATTGCCTGAAGAGAATGTTAAGAAATCCAAATTATGGCTAATTACATCATCCATCACATGAGAGTCCAACTATAATTTAATCTAAAATATTTGACTGATTCAATAAAGGGAAAAAAAATAAAAATAAAATAAAATATTTGACTGATTGTAAGAAATCAAATAATTAAAATATTTTTAATAAAACATTAAGTCTGCTAATTCAGTCTCAGTTACATTATATTACTACTAGAGGCCCAGTGCATCAATTCATGCACCAGTGGCGTCCCTCGACCTGGCCTGCGGGATTGGGCCGAAACCGGCTCTCTGACATCCTCTGAGGGGTCCTGGATTGCAAGAGGGTGCAGGCCAGGCCGAGGGACCCCACCAGTGCACGATCAGGGCCAAGGAGGAATGTGGGAGGTTGGCCAGCCGGGGAGGGACCGCAGGAGGGCTCCAGGGTGTGTCCGCCCATCTCCTTCAGTCCTGATCAGCCGGACCCCAGCAGCAAGCTAACCTACCGATTGACTGTGTGCCTCCTGGTGGTCAGTGCACATCATAGCAAGCGGTTGAGTGGCCTCAGCCTATCATTAGCATATTACGCTTTGATTGGTTGAACGGACGACCAAACACTTAGCATATAAGGCTTTTATTATATAGGATAGGCTCACATTCTTAAAACATAGTGTACTACAGGAACAGATAGACCTGACCAGTGTTCAAATACCAGGGATTGCTTTGATGACCATGTAAATAATCCCTACTTAAGTAATTAAGGTTATTCCCTCAACTTGTACAATTTTAAAATTCTGAAAACTTTGATCAGTATTTCAAATACTTCTAGCCTACTGAAAGTTCCTTCATAAAATATTCTTTTGTTTCTAAAACATTTTTGCCACAATATAGATTAATATAAAAATATTTTGACCAAAGGTTACAGCTGAGTTTCTATTTTAAAGATAGGATTTATAGGAAAACTAAGATACTGTAATTATTTAATACAGAGGAAGAAATAAATTGTATTTCAATTTGTTCTTGAAGCTTTTCCAAAATTTGTAGGTTTGTGCTATAATTATACCCTTTACCTATGTCTACACAAACCGAAATATTCAATCATTTGGATGTTAGTCTAACACACCGCCAGAATTTAAGATACTTAAACACAAATTTAAAAAAAAGATATTTAAACACATTTACATGTTTAATGGCAGGCAGAGGGGCCAGATGAAGGGCTGAGTTTCTTTACTTTTATATGAATGTTCTTAAAATATGTGAATATAAAAGCTTTCTTTAAAATATAGAAAAAGTCTTCAAATAAGTTTTTCAACATCTATGTTTTTAAAAATGTGTTTTTATTAATTTTAGAGAGAGAGAAAAAGGAAGAGGGAGACAGAGAGCAACATCAATTGGCTGCCTCCTACATACTCCCTACTGGGCATGCTCCCTGACCAGGAATGAAACCAGTGACCTTTTTCTGGGTGCATGGAAGTTGCTCAATTCCTGAGCCACACCTGCCAGGGTTCAACATCTATTTTTATTAGATGAAGTACTTTGTAGTAATTACTGACATTTCCTATTTCTTTTGCAGAAATATTTTGTACACAGGTTAGAAGGCAGAGTTTGAAAAAATGTACAATACATTTTCCTCTTGGTGGTTTGTAATTCTTTCTTCTGTTTATATGTC
>NW_005371082.1:3437876-3439263 GCF_000412655.1 Myotis brandtii | reverse complement strand
GTTTCAACCTCACTGGGGCCGTCCCGACCTCACTGGAGCCGTTCCAACCTGACCAGGGCCGTCCCGACCTCACTGGGGCTGTTTCAACCTCACCGAGGCCGTCCCGAACTCACCAAGGTCGTTTCAACCTCACCGGGGCAGTTTCAACCTCACCGGGGCCGTTTCAACCTCACCGGGGCCGTCCCGACCTCACTGGGGCCGTTTCATCACCAGGGCAGTTTCAACCTCACTGGGGCCGTCCCGACCTCACCAGGGCTGTTTCAACCTCACTGGGGCCGTCCCGACCTCACCGTCCATATTTGGCTCCCTACTTTCTATTCACTTTCAAAAGTCTGTAGATGTGAACCATGCTGAAGATTGAAGAGTCGTGCTCTAGAATTGGTTTTGGGAGTATAAGTTCTCTTTAGTCTTCCACTAGACAACCTTAAACCTGAGGATGACCACAGAGTAATTCTGGCTTAAGTACAATGTAGATTTCTTGAATATTTTGTAGCATGCATGTGGTCTTTGTTTTAAATATGAATAAAATAATAATTTACTCCTCTTTACATTTATCAAAGAACCCAACACTCAAGAGGGATAATAGGTTCTGATAATGCAGGTGATGCAGCATTTAAAATTCATAAACCAATATGCATTTTAAAATACAATTATACTACATACAGAGTATGTTTAGTATCACCTACATTTTTTATCTATTTCAAAATAAGTATTATTTTAAAATTTAGGTTCATTAACAATAGTTACTATGATACTAAAATATGCCTAGAAGTCTGAAAAAGGATTTTAAGGTAAAATATTTTAAAATGTGTTTCTGATATGCTTTTACATTGGTTTAATACTAGAGATATTTTACAAAAAAACACACAAAGTATCCACTTTTATAATAAACTAGGGGCCCAGTGCACGAAATTCATGCACTGAGGGGGGGGCCCTCAGCCCAGCCTGCCCCCTCTCACATACTGTGAGCCCTCAGGGGATGTCCTACTGATGGCTTAGGCCCGCTCCCTGCTCCCCTTGGGGAGAGGGCCTAAGCCACAGTCTGGCCTCCCTTTGTGGGAGGTGACCGGGCTAATCAGCGGAAGGCACCAGCCCCATCATCCCGCTGCTGCAGCCACTGCCAGTCACCGCAGCCACCAAGGTTTTTTCATCAACATGAACTCCAGTCCCTTCACCATGAAAAAATGACAACTTTCTTTAGGCATTGTCAAGATGTCTCTTTCATAGGATATGACAGTTCTTGAATTTTTTTTTTTATCCTCACCTGAGGATATGTTCCCATTGATTTTTAGAGAATGTGGAAGAGAAAGGGAAAGACAGAGATAAACATTGAAGTGAGAAGAACACTTTGATTGGTTGCCTCCTGTATGAGCCCTGGCCTGGGCCC
>NW_005371082.1:3436958-3437757 GCF_000412655.1 Myotis brandtii | reverse complement strand
ATATGACATTTCTTAGCCCTCCAGCAGCGGACCTTCGTTTTTTTTCTCCAGGAGTGTGGTGAAAAACCCTAGATCTCATTACCCAAGTTACTAAGAATATTATCAGTGGCATACAGGGAGCTTAGCCAATGAGCGGTCAGAAAAGGTGTTTCCTCTGTAGTTCACACCAATAGCTATCTCCACCCCCTGCCCAGGCCTGACGCCTCTGGCCCAGGCTTCAGGCCTTGGCAGGGTACCTCCATTTCCCTCCAATCGCCATCTCCGCCCCCCGCCCAGGCCTGACGCCTCTGGCCCAGGCTTCAGGCCTTGGCAGGGTACCTCCATTTCCCTCCAATCGCCATCTCCGCCCCCCGCCCAGGCCTGACGCCTCTGGCCCAGGCTTCAGGCCTTGGCAGGGTACCTCCATTTCCCTCCAATCGCCATCTCCGCCCCCCGCCCAGGCCTGACGCCTCTGGCCCAGGCTTCAGGCCTTGGCAGGGTACCTCCATTTCCCTCCAATCGCCATCTCCGCCCCCCGCCCAGGCCTGACGCCTCTGGCCCAGGCTTCAGGCCTTGGCAGGGTACCTCCATTTCCCTCCAATCGCCATCTCCGCCCCCCGCCCAGGCCTGACGCCTCTGGCCCAGGCTTCAGGCCTTGGCAGGGTACCTCCATTTCCCTCCAATCGCCATCTCCGCCCCCCGCCCAGGCCTGACGCCTCTGGCCCAGGCTTCAGGCCTTGGCAGGGTACCTCCATTTCCCTCCAATCGCCATCTCCGCCCCCCGCCCAGGCCTGACGCCTCTGGCCCAGGCTTCAGGCCT
>NW_005371082.1:3431907-3435742 GCF_000412655.1 Myotis brandtii | reverse complement strand
ACATAGTTGCTTAGAGTTGCAGCTGAGAGGCCGGCAAGTCAGGCGGGGAACGTTGGAGTCCGCAGTCACTGGAGCAAGCAAGCCTCCCTGTTCGCTTCAGTGCATGGCTGCCGGCCGCCATCTTGGCTGACAGTTAATTTGCATAAGGATATGCTGATTAGCCAATGGGAAGGGTAGCGGTCGTACACTAATTACCATGTTTCTCTTTTATTAGTGTAGATGTTTCCCTAACAGAATACTTATTATAAAAGTCCCTAACAGACCCCTTTTTAAAAAATTGTCACCCAAGGACATGCTTAGAGAGAGAGAAAGGGAAGCCAGGAGGGAGGGAGGAGAGAGGGAGGGAGGGAGAGAGAGAGAGAGAGAGAGAGAGAGAGAGAGAAGCATTGATTGTTTGCCTTCCCTATGCTCCCCAACTAGGGATCAAACCCACAACCCAGGTACATGCCCTGACTGGGAACCTTTTGGTACACAGGAGGATGCTAAACCAACTGAGACACTCCAGCCGGGCTTTTTTCCCCTAACAGACCCTTTTTTGAAGCAACCCATAGAATACTGAATGTAGTAGAATATTTTGTGAATTCTATATAATTAAAGATTTGGCAAATCAGTATCACTAATAATATTACTTCTAGTGTAACCCTTACCATAAATCGTCTGCAGATATTTCTCATTTCAAAAGACATGAATTCAAGGTGAATTGGCCAAAAATTCTAAATTTTTGTTTATATGAAGTGAAGTTTTAATGATTTTAAGTTCCTATTATAAAGCACTTTAAGTAGCTAATTCTAAGAATCTCTTCTATAGAGCACAAAAATAATACTTCATTTTTAAGTTGGTACTAAGTCCTTAGGTGCTAAAATCCTTAAGTGATCTTCTGAGTTCATTAAAGAAATCCCCTATAGAACAGGTCAATTATAATTTTTCCTAGTATATTGTTTCCTGT
Organism: Myotis brandtii; assembly: GCF_000412655.1. Taxonomy (NCBI): domain Eukaryota; kingdom Metazoa; phylum Chordata; class Mammalia; order Chiroptera; family Vespertilionidae; genus Myotis; species Myotis brandtii. The sequence continues at coordinate 3,434,796 of NW_005371082.1, read as the reverse complement.
AGTTCCTTTTACTATATAAAGTTACTACCGTAGGTATAATAGTTTCATATGAAATCCTCACATATTTATTTATTTATATTTTGAGACGTACTAAGTTATAGCAATTCACATACAATTTGAGCAATAAATTTTAAAAGCTTTGCACATTTTCTTTTTACCAGAATTAAATATTTTCTCCACTCAGTCCATCAAGAACATGAATGTTGTTATTAAAGTAAGGTAAATTTTAAAACAAATGGCTAATTTATTACTCTCAAATGAATGAACATTAACATAAAAACATGAGTAATTTTAAGAAAAAAGGTAGTTAATAATAAAAATATATGGACAGTATTCATTAAGTTTTTTCCCAAGTGTATATAGTTTAAAAAATTCTGATATGATCAATCAAACTTAACTTGCTAAGAGCATTTAAAAATGTGTAAATAGACAAAATACTCCTATGAATACTTCTTAGTAAATAGCAATGAAAAGTAGCAGCATTTTTTTTTTAATTTTAGAGAGAGAAACAGAGGAAGAGACAGAGAAACATTGATCAGTTGCCCATAGAATCCACAACCCAGGTATGTGCCCTGACCAGGAATCAACCCTGCCACCTTTAGGTGCATGGGACAAGGCTCCAACCAACTGAGCCACACCAGCTAGGGCAAAAGTAACAGCAATTTTATTAAATTAAAATTTTTTTGATATTTACTATTTATTATACTATAAAGGACAATTTAGGGTATAGTTCTACTGTAATGTGTTGATAATATCTTCAATGTGGGATAATCTTTCCCAAACTTTATTTGCAACCCACTGGAAGACTGAGGCTTAAATGAGCATATTTGTAGTAGGATTTATTTTATTTTTACTAAAAAGAATAGAATAGAATAGGATTAGTAATGAGATTATTAATAAGATATTTGTTTCATTTAAATACAACTTTGTACGTGTGTAAAGTATACATGTGTATACATATTTCATGTACTTATGTGTATCCACACAATATACATATGTGTGTATATACACATATATAAACAAACATACACACAAATATAGGTAAAATATATATAAGTCTGAGTATATGATTACCAACAGTATAAAAGTTTTCACCTTGGGTCCTGATCAGCAAAGTTCAAAAGATACTGAAAAAGAAGCTGAGTATATTTTGGTTCTAGGCTGTATGAGAAGAATGTTGGGTAATAACTAAGTATGTAGAGTCTTCTAATCTCTTAGAAGTTGAAGGAACTAAAATACATCCAGAGGGGGAAATATTTGGTTTATTCAGTGTAGCCTACATGATGCTGAAGGATAAAGCAGAACATAATTTTGACTTATGACATGAGAATTTTTAATGCCTGTGAAGAAAATGACTTATCAAACAAGAAATGTATTGTTGTCACAGTGGTACTAACCATACTCTATTGCAGCCTTGAGTAATGCTTCAGCATGAGTGGAGCCAAATGCATTACGAACAAATCGTCTCCTTCGACGAAGATCATCTTCCCAGTAATCCAAACGCCAGAAATCATGTAATTGGCTAAGAATGGGAAAACAAAGAAACAATAATATACTATTACTAATCATGTATAACTGGACAAACATTTTTTCTATAAAATTAAATATTTCTTCAATCTCACTAGAAAATTAAGAAAATTTTGAGATATTTATAATTGTGTTTGTATACATATGTTTATAAATGAACAAAACTTAAAATAGTAACATTCTCTGATTTAAGCATTATAATACTCAGCTCTGCTTTCTTTTTAATGTTCTTCCTTCTCCTAAAAAAACATTAATCATGTGGAGTTTAGTAATAAATGTAGCATCAAATTACAAGTATTAATGTCAGTTTGCATTCTTTTACAATATTTTTAACAAGGCTTGTAAATCACAGGATAGACCTCTCTACAAAAAGTGTGCAATTTAATGACCTTGGTTTCACAGTATACTGAATTAAGAACTATAAAATACTGCTCACTTGGATTTGGTGGAACAAAGATTAAAATAATGTGGTGAAAAATTCATTGAAATAATTCCCGGCTGCCCATTGCAACCTGAGAAAAGTGCAATTTTATCCATTATTAATAATACTAAATTAGGGTTGCAAAAGTTCCAGTATGTGGTAATTGTCTTGGTAAATTATTATTCTAATGCTAACAGAGTCATTGGACGATTTTACAGCTTTCAGCTAATATAAAACATTAACAATCATGGCCATCATTGAGTAACATTGTCTAAACTGTGTTACACTCTAAACCAATATTAAAAATCCATTTGATATGCCAGAAACTACTGAAATGTGTTCAATGCATATCAATTTCCCCCCAATTTAATTTCAATACAAATTGATAATAAATGCACTGCTTGAGAAGCCTGTTTTTCTCTATATAGTATTTGGAGTAATTAACTTTTGAAAAACATTTCAGATTTTATAGCTATACTAGAAGCCTGGTGCACAAAAATTTGTGCACTCGGGGGGGCATCCCTCAGCCCAGCCTGTGCCCTCTCGCAGTCTGGGACCCCTTGGGGGATGACCACCTGCTGGCTTAGGCCCGCTCCCTGGGGGATCGGGCCTAAGCTGGCAGTCAGACATCCCTCTGGCAGCCCAGGAGCCCTCGGGGGATGTCCACTTGCCAGCAGGGAGCAGGCCTAAGCTGCAGTCGGACATCCTTAGTGCTGCTGAGGAGGCGGGAAAGGCTCCCACCACCACCTCTGTACTGGAAGCCATCTGCCTGGCTTGTGGCTGAGCAGAGCTCCCCCTGTGGGAGCACATTGACCACCAGGGGGCAGCTCCTGCATTGAGCGTCTGCCCCCTGGTGGTCAGTGTGTGTCATAGTGACCAGTCATTCCCAGTCTTTCTGCTGTTAGGGTCAATTTGCATATTACCCTTTTATTATATAGGAT
>NW_005371082.1:3424064-3431474 GCF_000412655.1 Myotis brandtii | reverse complement strand
CTTGCTCCAGCTCTGTGGCTGCCGGCCGCCATCTTGGTTGGGTTAATTTGCATATAGTCGCTCTGATTGGCTGGTGGACGTGGCTTAGGGCATAGCAAAGGTACAGTCAATTAGCATCTTTGTCTTTTATTAGTGTAGATAATTTTGCTTTCCATAACTTAATTGTAAAGCCATAATGTAAGGAATCTATAATAATAAAAGTATAATATGCTAATTAGGCCAGACGTCCTTCTGGACAAAGCTGGGGCTGTGAGGGAAGCCCGGGTCCTGGGTGTCAGAGGGAAGCTGGTGCCTCAGCCGGGGGAAGGAAGGCCTACTCTTACGTGAATTTCATGCATCAGGCCTCTAGTATATAAATAACATTAAAATTATAAGCATTTGCAGTATATTTTAATATATTTATTTTTCTAAACATCATCATCATAATTACTCAATTTTTGTCAAAATAATGATTACCTGATGAATAATTGTTATAAGTAGTGTAACTCTGTTATTAATTTAAGATAGGATAATTTCTATCCTTACTAATACAGACTTATCCTAGTGGTTTAAGGAAAACCATAATAAATCTTGCTATAAAGATTTTTCTTAAGTGAATGTTAAAATTAAGCAAATGAATTCACCGGAAGAGACCATAAATCTACTATTTTTCTCAAATTCTAGCCATATACTTTTTTCTATTCCTCTCATTAAGTGCAACTGAAAAAATTTGGACTTTATATATAAAACAATGGACATTATATATAAAACAAACATAACATGACTGGACAACAGAAGCAGACTGGCTAAGTACTTTGGAGCTTTAAGAAACAACACAATGATAAGTTTTCTGGGCAATCTTTTCATCTCATATATCCTAAACCTTGAGGCAAAAAGGTCAGCAACCAATTAGCCAATTAGTACAGGCCTCTTCCTCGCTGCCCCCCGCCAAAAAAATGAAGGCCCCAACAAAAGCCTCTTTCTCTAGCCAAAGGACCCTGAAAGAAAATTTTTAGACAGAAAATTTTTAGACAACTTCTGTATTCTGGCAAACACCACACAGAAACTGTGACCCCCATCTACTCACACTAACAAAAGATGAATGGGAAGTCTAGATGTGAAGCTCACAAAGGTGTAATAAGATGCCCTAGCATCCTTACTTGGATGGTATCATAGAAGACCAAATAGGGATCCAGGACTTTCATTTCTGCTGGCTGGTAACAAGGTGCCCCACCCTCAAGCAACCAGTGGAGGCCACATGGAAAGCCTGGAATTCCACCCCCACTGAACAGTAATAAGGCATCTTTCCCTCTCCCCACTGACCAACAGCAATAGGGCCACCACCACTAGTGGACAACAGATGAGGCACTGGAACTCCTATCCTGCCAGGCAGTAATGGGGAGCCACCCACTCCTTGGATGTCAATGGAGCAGAAGTGGGAAACCTAAATTTCTACTTTCACTTGGCAGTGAAGAGGGAGTGACTCCTACTTCTCCTCATGGACAATGTCAGAGTAAGCCAACTAAAACAGAAGGCTTAAATGAGATAAAAGATATCTCAGAAAATGTCCAGGTTTCAATCCCAAATTACTTATACAAAGAATATGGATGATCTCAAATAGAATATAAAAGGTTCATCAGTAGATGCCAATGGTGAGATGACAGGAATGTTAGAATTTTCTGACAAGAATTTTAAACTAGCCATGATAAAAATGCTTCATGAACAATTATGAACTTGCTTGAAACAATGAAAAGAACAGAATAATAGCAAAAACCCAAAAGTTTCTGGAAAAAAAAAAAGATGTAAAAGTGCTACTAAATGGAAATGTTATAAATGACAAATACAATAACAAATAAAAAGCTCAGGGGAATGAAGGGGACCAAAAAAGAATTAGTTAACTGAAAGACAGAATAATAGAAATTATCCAGTCTGAATAACAGAGAGAAAATAGACTAAAAAAGAAAAATTGAAGAGAGCATCACAATATAAATGGATTATAACATCTAACATTTGGGTCATTGGAGTCCTGGAAGGTGATGAGAAAGAAAACAGGGCTAAAATAGTACCAGAAGAAATAACGGCTTGAATGAATACTTCCCAAATTTTTAGAAAAAAATCCCCCCCAAACCATACAGATACAGATTTAAGAATTTGACAACTCCAAACATAACAGACTCAAGGAAATTCATGCCAATGCACATCATAATTAAACTTCTGAAAACTAAGAAAAAACTAAAAAAAAAAAAGAAGAAAAACAGCCAAAGAAAAATGACATTTCTCTTATACAGGTAAAACAATTAGAATGACAGCACATTTCACACTAAAAGCTATGGTGGCTAGAGGAAGTGGCAAAGTATTCATTATGTACTGCAAAAAAAGAACTGTCAACCCAGAATAATACAACCGGTGAAAATATCCTTCAGAAATAAAGGAGAAATGAAGATATTTTCAGATAAAGAAAAAGAAAATATTTGGTACCATCAGGGCTAGATTAAAAGATTGGCTAAAGGCAGTCCTATAAACATAAGGGAAGCAATAAAAGAAGGAACATTGGAACATCTGGTGGAAGAAAGCAAAATATGAATAAACATAATAAGCTTTCATTTTCCTCTTGAGTTTTCTTATGTTTTACTATAGAAGCAAAAGGTATAACACTGATGTTCTAAGTATATACAGAGGTAATATTTAACAAATATAAATGAAAGAGGCTAAAGGGATGTAAAGGAAGATACATTTTTTTATACTTCACTTGGACTGGTAAATGACACCACCCACAGACTGTGAAACACTATACTAATAAAAGCTTAGGTAGTCCTTGCGCCCTCGCGTGACGCCCTCATGTCATCACAAGATGGCCACCACAAGATGGCCGTCACAAGATGGCTGGCAGGGGAGGGCAGTTGGGAGTGACAAGGCCAGCAGGGGAGGGGAGTTGTGGGTGATCAGGCCAGCCATGGAGGGAAGTTGGGGGCAAGATCAGGCCGGCAGGGGAGCAGTTAGGTGTCAATAACATCAGCAGGGGAGTGGTTAGGGGGCGATCAGGCAGGCAGGCAGAGCAGTCGGGGCAATCAGGCAGGCAGGCAGGCGAGCAGTTAGAAGCCAGCAGTCCTGGATTGTGAGAGGGATGTCTGACTGCCGGCAGTTGGACATCCCCCAAGGGGTCCCAGATTGGAGAGGGTGCAGGCCAGGCTGAGGGACACCCCCCTCTCGTGCACGAATTTCATGCACCAGGCCTCTAGTGTAATATATAATACACTGGTGGGGTCCCTAGTTATGGCCAGCGATCAGGGCCGATCAGGACCAGGTTGATTGGGGCCAGGCCAATTGGGGCCTGCCAGCCGGGGGAATGAACAGAGGAGTGACCAAGGGAGATTGGCCGCTGGCCCCAGGAGGGAGCCGGCCCTTGGCCCCCCTGGGAAAGGGGCCACATCCACTGCCACCCACTCCCAGTTCCCCGTCCTAGCCCAGGGCCTTCAGGCCCTGGCGGGGTCAGGAGAGATGGTCATTGGGCTGGGCATGGAAGGAACAGATGCCGGACAAAGACACTGCTGTTGCGGTTCCCGCTTCCCCCCTCCTCCTTCTCTCGCTGCCACACTGCCACCACAGTGGGTGGGCACCAATTGGAGCCTGCTGGCCAGGGGGAGGGACAGGGCGCTGGAGATTGGCTGCCAGCCCCGAGGAGGGAGCAGGCCCTTGGTCCCCCTGGGAAAGGGACCAAGTCTGCTGCCACTCACCCCCAGTTCCCCGTCCCAGCCCAGGGCCCAGCCCTGATTGGGCAATTGGAGCCTGCCAGCCGGGGGGACCACAGGAAGTTGACTGGCCAGGGGAGGTTGGCTGTGGGAGTGCACTGACCAACAGGGGCAACTCCTGCATTGAGCATCTGACCTGTGGTGGTCAGTGTGCATCATAGCTACCGGTCGTTCCGGTCATTCCAGTCGTTCAGTCCTAACGGTTGCTTAGGCTTTTATATATATAGACTAGAGGCCCGGTGCACAAAAATTCTTGCACTGGAGAGGGGGTCCCTCCGCCCAGCCTGCCCCCTCTCGCAGTCTGGGAGCCCTCAAGGGATGTCCTACTAATGACTTAGGCCTGCTCCCACTGGGATGATCAGGGGAAGGTGCTGCCTCTATCACCCCACTGCTGCTGCCACTGCTGGCCACAGTAGCTGCAAGGCCTGAGCCCTGGGCCTCGCAGCTGCCAGGGCTCACGGCTGCCTGAGCTCACTGCTGCCTGAGCCTTGGGCCTCGCAGCCACTGTGGCTTTGTCTGGATGGAGGTCCGCCCTAATTAGCATAGTACCCTTTAATTAGTATAGATAATTAGAGCAACCACTAAAAAAAGCTATACAAAGAGTTGTATTAAAAAGAAATAAACGAACATCAGAAAGAGAAACTAAGAAAGCAATACATTTACAACTGCATCAAAAAGAACACAGGCATCTCCATTTTCTGAAAGTTTGTGTTAAGCCACAGCAGGTCAAGAATTATTAGATGTTCTTCTGTTGGCAGGATGATATGCTTACAAAAGATTTATGTTCCAACACTGTTATACTGGGCATCTGTGCCAGGTTACCAATCTAGGAAATCATTACTCTGTTTTCTCTTCAAACTTTTATTTTCTTCTCTCCTTCCTTCAATGTTTCCGTACAAAAAGATATTTACTGAGCACTTATCCTGTGAAGACATATGTATTTTAGCAGCATAATGATAGCATGCATTTCCTTTCCTTTTATCATCATCACATGTTCCTTACTCTGTTTTCCCACTGAAATTCATCAATATTACACGTCCATGGACTCTTTTTTTTTTTTAATCCTCACTGGAGGATATGTTTTCCCATTGGTTTTTTAGAGAGAGTGAAAGGGAGGGAGGTGGAGGGGGGAGAGAGAGAGAGACATCAATGTGAGACACAAATTGATTGGTTGCCTCCCACATACTTCCCAACCAGGGCCAGGGATCCAACTGCAACCAAGGTACATGCTCTTGACCAGAAATCAAACCCTGGACTCTTCAATCTGGGGCCAATGCTCTAACCACTGAGCTAAACCTTCCAGGGCATGTCCATGGACTCTATAACTAAACTGTTCCTTTATCAATCTTTCTATTTAACATTTCAGCATAATAAAATATAGTTTGCTAATTTCTTCTGCAACATGTGAGATACTACAAAATGCAATCATAGAGACTACTCATAAGTTTTTAAGAGTAATTATAGATGTGATTGTCATTAATAATTTATAGGCACATCAAAAAATTTACTCTGTGATATGCTTATTACATCATTGTATTTTGATTTCTCTGAGAGTTTCATTTAATACCATAGGTTAGGTAACAAGCACTTCTTTTCATAAAGGAGGGCTAATTTAGATTTCCTGCACTTGGAGAGAAGTCAGGTAGTCAAATACATGCACCACTGGCCTCTCATCTCCACAGATGTAAAGGCAGTCGAACTGCACGGAAGTTCTGCTTGCATTTGCTAGTTTTTAGCTGTTATAATCTCATACACTACCTTTAATAATGTCAACTAGGAGGGTGAATGGGATAACATATGTACATTATCTATCTATCTACCTATCTATCATGTCTTTATAGCCTTGTTTTTGCCTTTCATGACTGAATTATAGAAACATTGAGATCATATGTGTGTTTTGTTCATGAATGTAGTTTTAAAAGTACAGCCTATAATTGCTGGGAAAGAGTAGGTAAACAGCCAATAATTAATAAAGAAAAGGTTCCCAGGTAAGTTGTATCATAATGTTACTATTGATGTAATGGTGTTCATTAAATGAAACTTGGTGTTATTTTAGCATATATAGAGTTAAGGAAATCATAATTTTTCTCTATGAACTTACTTTTAATTACATTTTAGATTCATGGAAATGCACTCCATTTTCTTGAAAGTAATGCCCTTCCCCTCCCTAGAACGGATCACCTTCATAAGCTAAGGGAGAATCTGAATTTATGTGGTAAAGCATGACTGCACTATTAAGTGGTTAACTTGTTTTTGATAACAAAAACTATCCAATGGAACACAGAAAAGAGTGCAAGAAACAAAGAAATACTTTGCTAGAGACAGATACATAATACAGTGAGAACTTGAATAGCTACTTGGCTAAAGAATTGGTGGTAATCATTGAGGACAGGATGGCTTCTAAGCCTACCAAGAGCAAACAAAAATACAAATACCAACTGACAGACTAACAGTTAAAAACTGTCATCCTCTTCTCCTCTGGACACACGGTATAGATTGTACTTCCCCATCTGTTTTGAAATTAGGCATGCCTATATGACTATCCTTAGCCAATAAAATGTGATAAGTTAGTCACTTCCAGTCAAAATTTTTAAGAGCCAATGCTCACTTCCTTCCACTGTAATAATCAAGAAAATATGCATTGATAAGGAGTCTCCAGCATTTTGCATGCCTGAGTGATTTCAATGAGCAGAACTTTCCTGCAGACCCACGCTGGAAAGGTATCATGAGTGACAAATAAACTTTCTCATATTGAAACATTTAGATTTAAAGGTGGTATGTTCAACTGTAGTATAATCTAACCCGAGAATTGAGTAAGTTACTAGAATAACAATACTTATAAAGGGTCAATAGTAACTGTGAACTTATTATGTTACAGTTATTTTCTAAGCATGTAGTAATTGGTTCATTCTGCATAAATTTGCTATGAGATAAATACTGTTATTAAACCATTTTTACAGATGAAGAAATGGAGGCCAAGGAGAGATGAAGCAATCAGTCCAAGATTAAGCAACCAGTAGGTGGTAGAATACATATTTGTCCTCAGGCAGCTTGATTTCCTAGCTCATACTATACTGCTTGGATCTTTAAAGAAAGCAACCAAGAAAATAGACTTTCTTGAGGATGTTACATTGAAAGCACCAACATGGCTGTTTTACTGCCTCTCTATAACAAGGACAAAAATTACTCTGAGTGAAAAAACAAACAAACAAACAAACAAACAAACACCTATGAGGTATGTAGAGTACTGCATGTGTATTGTGTATTTCATTCATTTATTCACCAAATATTTATTGAACACCTAATATGAGCCAAGCCATAGGCTAAATACTAAGCATGCATGGATGAATAACTAACATGATTCTTGCCTTTGTGCAGCCTTCAGTCTATTTCATAATGTAAATAATAAAATTAACAATTAAGGTGCATATAAAGCTGGCTCCATTTTATTTATTTACTAGTGGCCCGGTGCATGAAATTCGTGCACGGGGGAGGGTATGTTCCTCAGCCTGGCCTGCACCCTCTCCAATTTGGGACCCCTAGAAGGATGTCCTACTGCCAGTTTACAGGGATCGGGCCTAAACCAGCAGTTGGATATCCCTCTCGCAATCCAGGACTGCTGGCTCCTAACCACTCCCCTGCCTGCCTGCCTGCCTGATTGCCTCTAACCACTCTGCCTGCC
>NW_005371082.1:3420505-3422100 GCF_000412655.1 Myotis brandtii | reverse complement strand
GTTCGTTTTGACTCTGTCATATGCTCAAACTTTAGTGGAAGTCATGAGAACCTATTATTTTTGCTTGCTCCCTCCTTTACTTTGGAAATACTCTTTTTTACTCAGAGGGACCTTAACTTTGATGTAAGGGATTGTTTTCGTTGCCAACTTCTTTCTTCCTTGCCAAGTAAGAGAGTTGTTGTGAACTCTTTAGTGATGCCTTCCCCAGGATATTTGCAGATGTGGTTGGGAAAAGTCATTTCATCCCCGACCTTTGCATGTCAGGTGCTTGGGTGCCCGGGGTGCTGCCATGCCTGCGCCCCCAGCCCTCCCTTAGCGATTGCAGATCTGGGGGCCACAGGTCAGCAGGCACCCCTGGCCCTGGGGGTCTTGCACCCGGCTCTCTCTTCCTCCGATCGCCATGGCGATCACCAGCACCCCCGGCTGGGGGGTGTCACCTGGCCTGCTGCCGGGCTTTCTGATGGCGATCACCAGCTGGGGGGCCGGCTGCCTTTGCCCGCCCCCCAGCTCTTGCCTGCCACCATTCTTCCGTCTTTCCCCTTTTGCCTCCCATCATTGCGCCTATGTATGCAAATTAGCCGCCATCTTTGTTGGCAGTTAATTTGCATATCGCCCTGATTAGCCAATGGGAAGGGTAGCGAAGTTATGGTTAATTACCATGTTTGTCTATTATTAGATAGGATTTATTTTTTAAAAAATATATTTCATTGATTTTTTACAGAGAGGAAGGGAGAAGGAGTGATAGAGAGAAACATCGATGAGAGAGAAACATCGATCAGCTGCCTCCTGCACACCCCCGACTGGGGATGTGCCCACAACCAAGGTACATGCCCTTGGCCGGAATCGAACCTGGGACCTTTCAGTCCACAGGCCGACACTCTATCCACTGAGCCAAACCAGTTAGGGCAAGCTGGCTCCATTTTAAAACTAATCCGCCTGATTCCTCAGCCCTCCTCTTTTCCTTGTGGACTCTGGAATGTGCACAGAGACTGTGGGTTAATCTTGAACCACTGATAATTCTTCCTCTATCCTTTAGCCTTTCCTCAGGGCCTGGCTCATAGTAGGTGTTCAGTAAACATTTGGTGAATAAATGAATGAAATACACAATATACACACAGTACTCTACATACCTCATAGTTGGTTGTTGTTTTTTTCATTCAGAGTAATTAGTTCTGGTTATAGAGAAGCACAAAACAGCTGTGTTAGTGCTTTTAATGTAACATCCTCAAGACAGTCCATTTTCTTTGTTGCTTTCTTTTTTCAAAAAAATATATCTTTATTGTTGAAAGCATTACAGATATCACCCTTTTCTCCCCCATTGAACCCATCCATCCCACACCCACCCTTCCCAGGCCTTCATCAGACTACGTCTGTGTCCATGGGCTATGCATATCCTATATAATAAAGAGGTAATATGCAATTTAACCCTCACACCCTCACAAAATGAATGCCTATGACCAGGCTGGCAGGGGGGTTAGTGAGGGACGACCAAACGACTGAACAATCAGGCTGCATGGGGTGACCAGGCCAGAAGAGGGGTTAGTGAGGGACAACCAAACGACTGAACAGCAGGCTGTGTGGGGCGACCAGGCCAG
>NW_005371082.1:3409923-3420170 GCF_000412655.1 Myotis brandtii | reverse complement strand
GCGGGGGGGGGGGTTATCAGGCCAGCACGGGGGGGCACTTGGGGGCGGTTGGGCTGGCAGGGAAGGGCAGTTGGGGGCAATCGGGGTGACAGGGGAGGGCAATTGGGGGTGATTGGGCTGGCAAGGGAGGGCAGTTGGGGGCCATTAGGCCAGCAGGGGAGGGCAGTTGTGGGCGACTGGGCTGGTAGGCTGAGCAGTTAGGCGTCGATCGGGCCAGCAGGGGAGCAGTTAGGGGGCAGAAGAGGTTAGGGTTAATCAGGCATGCAGGCAGGTGAGCGGTTTGGAGCCAGCGGTCCCGGATTGTGAGAGGGATGTCCGACTGCCCCCGAGAGGTCCCAGATTGGAGAGGGTTCAGGTCGGGCTGAGGGACACCCACACCCCCCCTCCCCTGTGCATGAATTTTATGCACCAGGCCTTTAGTATACATATAACTTCCTTGGTTAAACTTGCCCCCCCACCCCACCCCTGTCTTCCTTCTGAAATTCTTCAATCTGTTCCATGCTTCTAAGTATCTGGGTCTATTGTGTGCATCAGTCAGTTTATTTTGTTCATTAGATTCCACAGATGAGTGAGAACATGTGATACTTGTCTTTCTCTGACTGGCTTATTTCATTTAGCATAATACTCTCCAGGTCCCTCCATGCTGTCTCAAAGGGCAAGAGAGCCTTCTCTTTACAGCTGCATAGCCATGGTGAAAATATACCACAGCTTTTTTATCCACTCATCTACTGATGGCCACTTGGGCTGTTTCCAGATCTGAGCTATTGTAAGTTGTGCAACTGTGAACCTAGGGTTGCATATTCCATTTTTTATTTTTTGAGGAAACTCCATACTGTTTTCTATAGTGGCTGCACTATTCTGCTTCCCACCAGCAGTGTACTACATAAGACCACCCTATAAAGTCTTGATTGCTTTCTTTAAAGATACAGGCTACTAGGAAATCAGACTGACTGAAGACAAATATTTTAATTTGCCCCAGCATCTGTCTCTTTGTTCCCATTGATCACCCCTGAATTCCTTTCAGAATACATAGTTCCATGTCTTAGGACATAAAATGGGCGGTATGGGGGTGAGCAGTGCAGGGATCATGTGTGTCCTGCTGCCACTTATGACTGCTCTCTGTTAACTGCATATTGAAACTTTTGAGCCCTAGCTGGTTTGGCTCAGTGGATAGAACATCGGCCTGTGGACTGAAGGGTCCCAGGTTCGATTCCGGTCAAAGGCACATGCCTGGGTTGTAGGCTAGATCGCCAGTAGGGGTGTGCAGGAGGCAGCCAATCAATGATTCTCTCTCATCATTGATGTTTCTATCTCCCCCTCCCTCTCCCTTCCTCTCTGAAATCAATACAAATATATTTTTAAAAATCAACAACTCTCTAAATCCACAAGTTGGAGTTATCTGCATGTTCTTTGGCCATTTGGCTCTGTCATATGAAGGCTATTTTGCAAATAGAGTGTGTTTACAGAACAATTAAAAGTATTTTGTGTTAAGGAAAGAGATGAGATACAGTAACAAAATGGTGGGACCAATTTTCTGCATAGTACACAGATGTGACTATTTAATGACATATGATTATAAGATATATTGACAAAACAAATTCTGTATTTATTGGCACTCTTAGATCTCCTTTATAAGAAGAATCATCAGCTTGCTTTTAACATGTCTTGTGTCCTACTTGGTTCTTATCTATCTATATAAAACCCTAATATGCAAATTGACTGAACGGCAGAACGATCAGTCACTATGACGCGCACTGACCACCAGGGGGCAGATGCTAAACGCAGGAGCTTCCCCCAGCCCGCAGTCCCTGACCACAGTGGTGGTGGGGGGGGGGGGGGGAGTGGAGCCGGCAAGCAGGTGGCGCCAGGCCAGCCAAGGCAGGTGTGAGTGGGGGCCCCCCCTATCGCCCTGCTGGTCGCCCCACAGATCGGCCCTGATTGCCGGCCAGGCCTAGGGACTCTATCCATGCACAAATTTCATGCACCAGGCCTCTAGTTGATATATATTACTTCACTATTGTGTGTGTGTGTGTGTGTGTGTGTGCGCGTGTGTGTACATGCATTCACCCATACTATGTCAATACCTATACATTTAAAATATGTTTTAAGCCATTAACACTGTTCTGCCTCTTTCCTATGTATTGCTGGGCACTTCTCCCAAGGTCCTCTTCCTCTCACTCTCTAATATTCTCTCTAACCTGAGGCTATGTATCAAATCTGATCTTTAAATTAAAAACTGATTGGAGAAGCTTAAAAAGTGCATCTTTAAAAAAAAAAGTGCATCTTTCCTGTCTTTGAAAAGTATATTCTCACATTCTAACATGGTAACATCATAGGTCACAAAACCAAATCTTAGTATTCAGCCCAATATTTTTTAAGCCAGGCTAGTTTTCTTTCCACATGATTACTGAATGTGCAAGGAAAGATAGGATTCTATAATCAGGATTCCAAACACTGTGCTGGATATGCATCCCAACTTTTTGGATACATTATTTGTTACCATGTATATCAGTGGGGCTTATGAATCATGTTTCTTGCTAAACTCTCTGAAACATTTTGGATTCACAGTAGAGGGAGATAGTGACTGATGAATGTACATTAACTGAACAAGGTTCCCAATTAACTATAATGAAACTTTTGATAAAAACAATCAGTGAATAGTATAAAAGTGTAGGTTAGATCACACAAACTATACTTAATAATGAGAAAAGTTTTGTTAGCAACCAAATCAAACAGCTAAATAAATTAAAAAGAAAGTGAGTAGGAAAGTAAACATTTTGTCAAAAATTTTGTTTACCATATGGGTTTTTTATTTTGACCTGAGTTATGACCTTTTTAAAAAATCCTCACCTGAAGATATGTTTTATTAATTTTAGAGAGGGAGGAAAGAAGAGAGAGAGAATGAAATAACCATGTGAAAGCGAAACATCGAACTGTTGTCTCCTGTATGGGGGATCAAACCTGCAACCTTTTTGATGTATGGTGAGCCACCTGGCAGGGACACAATCTAACTTTTTGCTTACATTGCTGCTCTCTACATGACTCCATTTGTAGTGTCTGCCTTCCTTTTTCCCTAAATTATGTCATGCAGTGACAATCTATTTTACTTCTTTGTATCACTTTTGCTCCTAATTTACTTTTTTTTTTTCAAATTAATATATTTTTATTGATTTCAGAGAGGAAAAGAGAGGGAGAGAGAGATAGAAACATCAATGATGAGAGAATATCATTGATCGGTTGCCTCCTGCTCATCCCACACTGGGGATTGAGCCCGCAACCCAGGCCTATGCCCTGGCGGGCATCAATTTGAAACCACCTGGTTTCTAGGTTGACGCTCAACCACTGACCCAAGCCTGCTGGGCTACTTTTTTTTTTTAATCAGATAAAGGAAAAGGTAATATAATTTGGTTAAAGTATGATAATATAATCTTAGTCACATAACTGGAAAATAAAAAAATATTCTACAAAAGAAAACTCTAAGTTTATTCCACAATGAGTTTTGAAAAACCATGTTAATGTTATACATTAATTTTAAAGAGGGGCATATTTATACTGTACATTTGGAGGTTGATGGAAGCCTATTTGATAAAGAGCAGATAAAATCATTCAAGTAAAAATCTTTATTCTGATGTTAAAATAATTAGTCATATTGGAGAACTTATTTTAAATGTAGTGTGTGTGTGTGGGGGGGAGGGGGGTTAGTTTCCTGATAAGAATGATGGATAGTTTATTTGATTCTTTAATTTTCTCTTCATTTTCTTTTCTTCAGGGAAAGCAGTTTTCTGAGGACAAAAAATATTTTGTTGACTCCATTTGCCTCTTGGATGCCCCGCTCCCTATCATCTGGTTTTCTGGTACTGTAAGAAAAAAAGAGGCTTTATAGTCTTCAAAGGATAGTTTTCAAGGTGAAAATGATAAATAAATAAAAAATAAGCATCTGGTTAGGTTCTGTATGTTACTGTAACACACAAGAGCAGCAATTTTAAGTCTGTGGTACAGGAAATTGGCTCAATTTTTTTCTCACAATATATTTATTTACAATGTTTATAAATTCTGAATCTCAACTAAAAGTAGAACAAAATTATAAGTTGAGTATCCAGACAGAGCAGCAGAGTCTGTTCTATAGGAGGAGGAGGAGCCATCTCACTAGAGCAGCACCTGCTGTTTTCCTGTAAGAGTTTACCAGGTATGACCCTCCAGAAAAGATGTGGTTGGAGTAATAGAAAGGTTTTAATGGTGAAACAGTTTAAGGAAGAAATTGTTATACTTTCTCACTTTATTAATGGTCTTTTAAAAAAAGTGGCTCCAACATTATGAACAACTAATGAACAACTAAGGCAGGGCTGGAGAAGAAAAAGAAAGTTTCAAAAAAAAACCCAAAACGTTTATTCAATGAGCTCTCTGTTACCCATATGATTAGTAAACGTTGAATTGAATTTTCACTCATTGTCTTTGCATCTTTAACCAAGTATTCTTCTGACTCAACCTTTTTTATTTTTAAAGTTTTTGATAGTTTTCAAGGTGAAAATGATAAATAAATAAAAAATAAGCATCTGGTTAGGTTCTGTATGTTACTGTAACACACAAGAGCAGCAATTTTAAGTCTGTGGTACAGGAAATTGGCTCAATTTTTTTCTCACAATATATTTATTTACAATGTTTATAAATTCTGAATCTCAACTAAAAGTAGAACAAAATTATAAGTTGAGTATCCAGACAGAGCAGCAGAGTCTGTTCTATAGGAGGAGGAGGAGCCATCTCACTAGAGCAGCACCTGCTGTTTTCCTGTAAGAGTTTACCAGGTATGACCCTCCAGAAAAGATGTGGTTGGAGTAATAGAAAGGTTTTAATGGTGAAACAGTTTAAGGAAGAAATTGTTATACTTTCTCACTTTATTAATGGTCTTTTTAAAAAAGTGGCTCCAACATTATGAACAACTAATGAACAACTAAGGCAGGGCTGGAGAAGAAAAAGAAAGTTTCAAAAAAAAACCCAAAACGTTTATTCAATGAGCTCTCTGTTACCCATATGATTAGTAAACGTTGAATTGAATTTTCACTCATTGTCTTTGCATCTTTAACCAAGTATTCTTCTGACTCAACCTTTTTTATTTTTAAAGTTTTTTTTGTTTGTTTTTGACAATAGCATACAAAGCTTTTTAGAGCTTATGAGCACTAATTTTTTCACTTCCAGTAGTGCTATACTCTCAATTTAAAGCAATCTTAGGGCAAAAATAATTAATTTAATCTTAATTAAGAAAATTGTAAAATTACTTGTGAAACATCTAATTCCATATAGTAATTATCCTACTTAAAGGAGTTAGACTATTCTTTCATCTTAATAATTACTATTGTGGTGAATAGGCTTATATATTTTTAGAAATTATAATTAAAAATTCTTCCCCACAAGACTTCAGAATTGATCACTGTAAGAAATCACACAGAAAAAGAATTACTTAACTGTGAGGAATATGCTTATGCTAAATTGCATAATTTTCAATTACTTTTCAAAGTATATCTGTTACTGCAAAGTAAAATAGTTCAAACAGGAAGGTAAGCCTTAGTTACCTTGAATGTTGCATCTATAAAATAAAAGCATAATATGCTAATTAGACTGGACGACCTTCCTGATGAAGCCGGGGCTGTGAGGGAAGCCCGGGTCCCGGGTGCCAGAGGGAAGCCGGTGCCGGCAGCCGGGGGAAAGAAGGCCTACTCTTGCACGAATTTCATGCATCAGGCCTCTAGTATTATAATAGGATACCTACAATAGGTTTGTGGTCTCTAAGACAAAACTGGCAGCAAATGTAGTAGTTGCATTGTTTAACAAATAACTACAGGGAAAAATAAGCCCATTAGAGAGACTTCTCTTATAGGAGCATAACTTGAGTCTAAGTTTGCTGTGCATAATCAAAAACAGATCTAAATGAAAGGCAAGCAGAATTCAAGATTAAACAAGGTATTTCTGTAATTTCCTTTAACTTGGAAAAAGAGACTGAAATCATATTTCCAATTGTCTCAGTGTTTCAGTTACTTCATTGTTGCAAATCAGTATACCATTGGTAGTAGTTTTATATAAAAACTAGAGGCCCGGTGCATGAAAATTCATGCACTGGAGGGGGGTCCCTCAGCCCGGCCTGCCCCCTCTCACAGTCCGGGAGCCCTCAGGGGCAGGAGGCGACCCGGCAATCAGGGGAAGGCGACACCCCCATCACACCTCTGCTGCTGCCACTGCTGGCAGCACAAGCCTCAGACGGCCCTGGTTACCTGAGCCTCAGGCCGGCCCTGGACGGCTGGACAGCCACCATCTGAGGCTTGCCTGCGCCTCGGGCGGGCCCTGGGCAGTGGCTGCCGCCATCTGCAGCTGGCTTGAGTCTCAGTCAGTGGGGGGTGCAGGAGGACCCAAGGCCCACAGTGGGGCTGAGGGGACTCCGGCAGCAGGCACTCCAAGCAGCCGGCCCTGGCTGAGGAATGGAGGATACTCTCAACGACATGAGTTATAACTTCCAATTTGTTGGACACCACAGTCAGGCTTCAGCTTCGGGGGAGGGAGGAAGAGAGGGATGGGCAGCTCGTTGGAGGAGCCTGGGCGAACTGTCAGTGGGGGGTGCAGGAGGATTCAAGGCCCCCAGTGGGGCTGAGGAGACTCTGGCGACAGGCGAGCGGAGCAGCCGGCCCCACCCCCACTGTGGGTGCCTCCATCTTGTGATGGTGAGACAGTCAATTTGCATATTACCTCTTTATTATATAGGATTTCAAATAAGAAAAAGGGTATTTCAGAAGTACTTGAATTTTCCAAAAATGCTTGAAAATTGAAGCTAACTAAATAAAAAGCATCTCTAAATTTAAGTGACCTAAATATGATAATCAGAAAAATTTCTGAAATAAATCAGTGTTCCAATGATGCTTTGAATTTCAACTTTTATCAAACAAAAAATGTAAAATAAAGTTTATTAAAAGATATTAGTTTAGAAGTTTGATAATGAAACCTGATTATCATTTACTATACTATTCTATAACACATAATTATCCTAATTTTGGAGTATTGCATTTATAATTCACTTCAGCTAGGATGAAAGTAAAATTGGACAAATTACATGGATTAAAGACAAGTTGAAACAAATCAGTCATGGCAGTAGGGCTAGTCTAGTAATGTTTAAAGAGTAGCTCCTCAGAAAGAAGGTGGATTTTAATTACTGGATGGGACTCAGCTAGACATTCCAGCTGGCTAGAGGTGTGTTAGCTCTAGGATCCAGCAGATAAAATTATAACAGAAAATAATTTCCAATGGAATGTTCAGCTAGTGGTAACCTGGAAGGTCATTTACAAGGATAATGTACCTTATTTGGACCTCCCTTCTGAATACTGCTAACTCTACTTTATCTTCTGTGTCTCAAAACAGCTTTGGTTCTGGGCAAGATTACCATCCTTAATTTTAAATCATCTAGGGAAAAGAAAGTCCCACTTACCCAAACACTTATCTTATTCACTTCTGATCTCTCCAGGTCTCCTGGCAACTTGATCTGTTTTCTTCATTGTTAGTATGGTTCTTATCTAAAACCCTTAGGATGAAACATGCTTCAAACAATAATTTTTTCAGATGTTAGAAAAGCAGTATGGTGCAGATATTTTGTATTATGTGTGACTCACAGTAGAATTGGGGTAATTCACAATTAAATAAATTAATATTTCTGCAAACAATGTATCACACTAAGTGGGATAAGTAAAGACAACAAATAGCCACATATTGGTTTAAGTTAAGTTTTGTCATTAGCTATGTTTTCCACAAGCACATGAAAAGAATTTATGATTTTCAGAACATTTATTTATTTATTTATTTATTTAAATACATTATTTATTTATTTAATAACTAGAGGCCTGGTGTATGGATTCAGCCTGGCCTGTGGGTTTTGGGTCAAAACTGGCTCTCTGACATCCCCCAAGGGGTCCCAGATTGTGAGAGGGTGCAGGCCAGGCCAAGGGACCCCACTGGTGCATGATTGGGGCCAGGGAGGGCTCCAGGGTGTGTCTGGCCCTTCTCACCCAGTCCCGATCAGGGCTAATCAGGGCCGACCAGCTGGGGAGGGACTCTGGGAGGTTGGTCGGCTGGGGAAGGACTGTGGGAGGGCTCCAGGGCATGTCTGGCCAATCTTGCCCAGTCCCAATCGGCCAGACCCCAGCAGCAAGCTAACCTACTGGTTGGAGAGTCTGCCCCCTGGTGGTCAGTGAGCTTTATAGCGACTGGTCAAATGGTTGAACAAATGGTCAGACACTTAGCATATTAGGCTTTTTTTATATAGGACTAGAGGCCCGATGCACGAAATTCATGCAAGGGCTCAGCCCTTGCAGCCCCGACTGTCCAGCCCTCACAATCCTGGCTGCCTCGTGGCCCTGCAGCCCTGCCCCCTGCCCACTGGTCATTCAGAAGGTCATTCCGCCTTCCGGTCTAATTAGTGTATTAGCTCTTTATTACATAGTATTCTTTATTGTTGAAAGTATTACATATGTCTCCCTTTTTTTCCCTATTAATCCCTTCCAGCCTGCCCCACCTCCCCCTCCCCCACCTCAGGCCTCCAGCACCCTATTGTCTGTGTCCATGGGTTATGCATTTATGCATACAAAGTCTTTGGTTGATTATCTCCCTTCCACCCACCCTCCCAGAGAGGAAGAGAGAGAGAGAGAGAGAGAGAGACAAAGATGAGAGAAACATTTATCAGCCACCTCCCACATGCCCCCTACTGGAGATCAAGCCTGCAACCCAGGGCACCAGTAATGTAACCTACAATCACTCAGTGCAGTAGAACATGCTCAACCAACTGAGCCACACCAGCCAGGGCTGTTTTTTAGAACTTTTAAAAGGATTAGAGACCTGTAACAAATTCTAGTAGTGAAATGCTTATTTCCAGTTTACAAAAATGCTTAAGTGAATGCAAAGTTTCATTAATTTATTTTATTTTCCAATAATATTAGTCAGTTGCCATATTCTGGTCCTAGCAAATAAATACAAAAACTTTTGTGTGCTCTCATTTTCATTGGTGACGACATCATAATCATATTAGACTGCTAAAGTTTCTCTAAATAAGATTAACAAAAATATTGCATATAAAATATAAATAAGGTTTTATAGAAAAGTTTACTTTTACTGATTTGTTATACAAAATCTAGGCGAAACAGGGTGTGTGTTGCCTCTTTACCGAAAGGACTGCCACTGTACAGATTCTAGCATCAACATTGACTAGAGTCATATTAACAAAAGTGGCATTATATGTCATATGCATATTTGAGATCTGAGGAAAAACTAAATTCAGTTGCAGAGAAAATTAATTTACCAAATTAACATAAGTGATTTTACCTGAAGAAGATTTAGTAAGAACCTACTTCCTGATGGACAAATTTAACAAGCACTAACAATAAACTCTTAAACTAATATGTGAAAAATTTATTTTGTTTTTAATCTTTATTTATGGATTTTAGAGAGAAGAAGGGAGAGAGAGAGAGAGAGAGATTTGTTGTTCCATTTATTTATGCATTTATTGGTTGATTGACTGGGGATTGAAACTGCAACCTTGGCTTATCAGAACAAAGCTCTAACCAACTGAGCTACTGGGGGGCTAGGGCTTACATTTCTTGATTTCACTCTTCTGAATATTTTAAGTGTAGTTTTCAAGAATTATGGGGAAAACAGAAATATCCCTCTTGAAATCCCTTCATTTTCCACATTTTCACAATTCTGTATATGTACACTATGCACCTACAATTCTTATTTATCAATATAAACCTATATAAAACTTTTAGCATACATACACATACATATATCATCTACACTAATAAAAGAGAAAAATGGTAATTAGCGTACGACCGCTACCCTTCCCATTGGCTAATCAGCATATCCTTATGCAAATCAACTGCCAACTAAGATGGCGGTTAACCGCCAACAAAGATGGCGGCTAATTTGCATACGCCCAATGCTGGGAGGCTAAAGGGGAAGGACTGAAGAATGGTGATCGGCAACCCAGGCGGCAGGCAAGAGCTAGGGGGTGGGCAAAGGCCGCCTTTCCCCACCCCCCAGCTGGTGATCGCCATTGGAAAGCCGGGCAGCAAACCCGACCCCAGGGGCTGGGGTTGCCGGCTGGCCTGTGCCGATCGATAGTGGCAATCGGAGGCATGAGGGCTGGGGCGCAGGCCAGGTGGCAACCCCGGACCCCCAGCCGGGGGTTGTCGGCTGGCCTACGCCCAGGATCGCCATGGCAT
>NW_005371082.1:3389157-3409847 GCF_000412655.1 Myotis brandtii | reverse complement strand
CCAACAAAGATGGCGGCTAATTTGCATACGCCCAATGATGGGAGGCGAAATGGGAAGGACTGAAGAATGGTGATTGGCAACCCAGGCGGCAGGCAAGAGCTAGGGGGTGGGCAAAGGTCGCCTTTCCCCACCCCGCAGCGGGTGATCACCATTGGAAAGCCAGGCAGCAAACCCGACCCCAGGGGCTGGGGTTGCCGGCTGGCCTGTGCCGAGCGATGGTGGCGATCAGAGGCGTGAGGGCCCCGGCGCAGGCCAGGCGGCAACCCTGGACCCCACTGGGCCGGGGTTGTCAGACATCCTTCTGGTAGCCAGGGAGCCCTCGGGGGATGGGCCTAAGTCAACAGGTGGACATCCCCCAAGGGGTCCTGGACTGCAAATGGGCGAAGGCCAGGCTGAGGGACGCCCCCCCCCACCGAGGGCACAAATTTTGTGCACCGGGCCTCTAGGCTTATATAATAAAAGCCTAATGTGCAAATTGACCAAACGGAGGAACGACTGGTCGCTATGATGCACACTGACCACTAGGGGGCAGACGTTCAATGCAGGAGCTGTCCCCAGCCCTCAGGCCCCAGGCCAGCCAAGGTGGCGGGGAGTGGGTACATTGAGTGGGTGGTGCCAGGCTGGCCAAGATTGGTGCCAGTGGGGGGCACCTAATCACCCTGACAGTTGCCCCACAGATCGGCCCTGATCGCCGGCCAGGCCTAGGGACCCTACCCATGAACAAATTTTGTGCATTGGGCCTCTAGTATTCTTATAAGCAAAGATTAGTATTAAATTGATATGGAGCTAAATAATAAAACAGGGTAAATTTGTAGAATTTATAATGAATTTATGCATTTTAAATTATCCTCATTATTCAAAAAGTCTTTCTAAATTATGCCTCTCCTTTTTTTTAACACTCTTTTTACACCTATGTTAACTGGCATACAATTGCAATTTCAAATTCTCAAATATATACAACATACATAAAACTCAGTAATGAAGAAAAAGTTAGACACACCCTTACACTTAGTTATTATTTCTAGAAACCTTCAAGTTACACGTAAAGCTTTCTTATGGTAGATGACAAATAATTTAAGCATTTTCAGGTAAGTTTTAGGAATAAAACCATTGCTCCTACTCCATGCTATAATATATAGCAACAATATTAACAAAACAGCAATATGAACATTGATAACATGAGATATAAAAATGTAGAGATAATATGATTTAAAATTCTTCAAAGATCTAAAATCTGAGATTTAAAAAGTGGTACTTCTTTGCTAGTTTGATAAAAAGCAAAATAATTTTCTAAAGATAGGCTTAGGATACCTAGCAGCACGTTTATAAGTTCTAAAATAGCACTGCCTTCCCACAGCAGTCCCCCACTTCACAAGAACCAATTTTTCTGAACTTTAGTCTTCTACCCATCCTGGGACTTCTGATAGGTTAGCAGTTAGTGCCTAATCTGCAGGCATGGATTCCCCAGTTGTTTGTTTATGCTAGTATTTTAACAAACATTGAAATTCCATTAGTTGCTAGTCTGGGAAAGGACCGAAAAATCTACTTTATAGAATTTAGTATCTTTCAAAATATTGTGTGTTTCATTTTTTTGTGTCTGAAAATGGATAAGAGTCTCAAAACACACACACACACACACACACAAAACACACACACACACACACACACACTGTTAAGGATCATATTTTACCTTTGAGGAATCAGGAAAGAGCCAAAATACATTTACCCTGAGTGCCAACTGTATTGATTCTGGGAGAAAATATATTAGCACTGAATAGGTCTGAAGGCGGCTAACTTCCTGGATATTTATTTCACTAGGACTATTTTACTGCAACTAGAAAAATAAGAACATGTGACTCAGAAGTCATATACAAATGGATTTATCTTATATGCCAATAAGTTTAAAAAATCAAAATACAAGTTAATATTAAAAAGCTATATTAGGAAAAGTATTGTATAAATGTAAATTCTAAAA
The DNA here is from genome assembly GCF_000412655.1 of Myotis brandtii. Classification (NCBI taxonomy): domain Eukaryota; kingdom Metazoa; phylum Chordata; class Mammalia; order Chiroptera; family Vespertilionidae; genus Myotis; species Myotis brandtii. The sequence goes on along the minus strand of NW_005371082.1, from coordinate 3,407,872 downwards.
CAAAGAGTATATATCAAAGAGTATTGAGGGCTACTTATTGGTCCTTCTTGCAGAAAACAAACACACATTTATGTATGCAGGAACCCCACAAAAGACATAAGCCATAGATAAAATAAGAAGACAGGTTATTTACTAGGAAAAATTGTGCCCTTAGTCACAAAACCTACTAAAGCAAATGAAATAAGACAGAATAATAATATTAGTGGTATATTTAGCTAGCAGTCTAACCATTTAGCAGAAAGAACCACTTTATCTGTGCTGTTTTCTTTTTCAGAATCCAATAAACTGCCATTATATTCCTTGTAAATGGTTCCATTACAAGGACTCTGTAACAACAGCCTAATCTCTTGATAATTATAATAAATGCTTATAATCAAAGTAGGAACAATTTAAAATAGGAAGGAGAAAAGGCTGTTTTTTATCAAAGTCATTGTAGTTCTGTAACCTCTGAAGTATTCAGCTACAACATTACGGCTTTCCTTCCAATCTTGTTCAAATAAATATTTAAGAAAAATATCAGATCAATGATAATTTGGATTGAGGCATTTAGCATTCTTTGTTTCAGAATCTTAAATTGTGTTAGCAATAAGAATAAAGGAGCTTCTTTAGAGTATACATTTTTGCTTAGAGTATAAGTTTCTAGAATTAAATGATAAATTATTTGGTTAGAGATGTAATATTTCCTTCAGGGAACAAAAGCAATAATTGTTTTAGCAAACTATAATGGTGAGCTAGCTATTTATAATGCCTATGGCTTTAAAAACGTATTATTTTCCTTGAAGACAACACATCTCAACACAGAAGTTAGGACTAGGTTTACTTGAGTAAACCATGATTTTCAGAGATCACATAAGTAACTGAAGGCTGATAAAGTTACAGGAAATGACGATATATGATCAGAATGGCTTTCATCTGCATTTTGTTAGGCCAAGCATTGATTTCACTTTTCAACTGTGAACAGCAAAGGCCAGCTGTGGTCAGAGTGGGAGCAAACTGTGAACCAAGGTTACACTAGAAGGGGAATTGCTTGGGAAAAAAAGCAATGCTTTTTAATAAGTTATAGCAAAAAACCTATGCTTTCAAAATGTTTGGAGAAATACTAGTGTGTAGGGGTTTTCACAAGCTGTCAAAAGTGATGGATCTAATTTCTGACAAAATGAAACCTTTGTGCTCAGTTGTGGGAATAAACAGAATTATGAGAAGAAAATAAACAAAGAAAAGGAAAATATAAAATATATTGCCTTTCAGGCAGAAAAAACTACATTTTTACTTTGTATTCCCAGAAGTGCTAAGAGGAAATTTTTGACAGCACACTGAAAAGCAAGATTCCCTTTGTGAAACCTTTCAAATTTATTTAACAAGCACAATCATTGAAAATGACCTTTATCCAAACCCTTCACAGCAGTATTAAAATGATCTAAAATGACTGCCAGATATTTTTTAAATAACATTACTTAACTAAAAGTCATTACCCAGGGGCAATATTAAAGTATTGGCAAGTAAATAGAGATCTATTTTCAGCAAAATATAACATAGGCTGAAAAGAAAAACTGATAACACATTAAACATTTTTGTCAGAAAGCTAACAAATAATACAAATTATCTCCGTTTTTCAGAATTGGTAGAGAACGTATGGTTTTCACATTCAAGGTATCTTATTTGCTCTTAATGGAGGTAAGAACCATAGGAAAAAAAATCTAAACAATAAAAATGTTGTTTAATACTCTTTAAAAATGTTATATACAGAGAAGCATTTCCAAAACATATTTTAACTAAATAAACTAAATTTTTATATTTGCCAAATGTCATAAATTTCGGAAAAACGATTTTTTTTATTTAATGGTTCTTCCAATTGTCAAAATAAGTATATAAAATTTGTCATCTCTATTTATTTTTTTAATTTACCTTCAACATAAGAGCAAAGGCTACCTAATAGACCAGAAATGGAGGGGAAAGCATATGTCATAAATAATCAATAGGTTATTTAAAAATGTATACTTGTAGATTCTAAAAATATTACAAATCCCATAGTTTCATAATGCATTTTTGTTTCAGTTAGCAAAAACTGAACATACTCTGGAGGGAAAAGATTTTCTTGTATTAAAGCATGATTAGTTCAGTAAATCATGGCTTTCAGATAAAGGTGATTACTGTATCTCCTTGATGGGAAAAGGAGAAGGGTATAGGAGGTTCATTTCACCACAAAGCAATTATGCTGAGCCAGAAAGTTACCATTTATCATGGCTGAAAGATGACACTCACTGTTAGCCAAGGGAAACTGCTACTCAAATGCTTCTTTCTAGATCAATAAACCATGTTTTTTTTATTTTTTTCCTTAGCAAAAAGTAATTATACAACAGAAACTTCACAGTCAATACCTTCCCAGGCTAACTTAAAGTCAGCTATAAAGGTGTGGAAGTATGACACTGTCAGCTGTCACTGAAGTATACTCCATTAAATCCAAATTAAGCCTGTTTTTTTGTGCTGTTAATAAAATCTTTCCTAGTGTTATTTCCAGTCATCAATACTGGTTTCCTTAGAAATAAAGTACTGTCAGGTTTTGTTTGTTTTTTTTCTTACTAATACATACCCAGTTACCACATAACAACATAAGAGAGTTGCCATTAATTCATTAATTAGGCCATTAGTATTTTTCAAGAAAATAAAAAGGAAAAAAAAAAGGAGGGGGAGAAGATTCACAAGGGAAAAACAATCACTGTCCCCACTCAGTGAAAACTAAAGTACTTCTGGAAGCACATTTCCTAATCTTCCAGTTGAGGATCTGACCTTTAAACTTCTAATCCTCAAACAGAACAATTTAAAATTTTAGAATGTACAACTAAAATTTTCTCAAAAAAAAATCCTTGTAGTTAGGTAGATAGATCATAGATGATTACACATGTGTTTATTATATATACTTACATAAAATTAGGTGTTACAATCATTTGAAAATCTATCCAAATGTCAATTTGACAACTGCTTTCAGTAAGACAGAGCTTAGTCTTATAAACCAATCTAATATATCAGAAAAGGTTAAAGGGCATGGAAAAAAATCACTCCCTCAATGAAAAAAAAAATTGACATCCAGTTTTCAAGCTGATTTATCAGTGGAAAGCTAACATGGATAGGTTGCCATTAGTGGAGAGTAGCCTTTCTAAGAAAGCTGTTACAAAAATCTCTCATTTTGACCTAGCTACATTAATCAATATAAACCTATACTGTTGCAAATTTTAAAACATTGATCTTCTGTTATAAGCTCAATGCAGCCACATTTATCAACAGTCATAAAAAAACAAAACACACCTCAATATATTTTTAAACAAAGGTCCAGAAAATAAAATGATGAAGCAAAATTCAGGTTTTCTTGATTTGTTGCTTAATCATTGTTACCAGAAATTGCTGAATCCAATTAATGACAAAATTGAGTTAAATTTTTTATATTTTAGGAACTATTACTTTTCACTTTGTTATCAATTTAACTAGTCCAGCAACATTTCCTAGGCTTCTCAGTTATGTAGCTCTTGTATCAGAGTATCCTAGAGTTATTTTACTCTGTTATTCTAAATGTTTAGAATTAGAAAAACTATAGAGTAAATTTTGATTTAATATATAAAACTAGAGGCCTGGTGCAAGAAATTCATGCATGGGGGGGGGGGGTCCCCTCACCCCAGCCTGCACCCTCTCCAATCCGGGACCCCTCGAGGGATGGCCGACTGCTGGTTTAGGCCCAATCCCTGGTATCAGGCCTAAACTGGCAGTCAGATATCCCTCTCACAATCCTGGACCGCTGGCTCCTAATTGCTCACCTGCCTGCCTGCCTGGTCACCCCTAACTGCCCCGCCTGCTGGCCTGGTCACCCCTAACTGCCCCCCGCAGCCAGCCAGGTCGCCCCCAACTGCCCCCTCCCTGCTGGCCTGGTTGCTCCTGTCTCCCCCACCTGCCTGGTCACCCCTTACTACCCCCCTGCTGGCTTGGTTGCCCCCAACTGCCCTCCTCTGTCGGCCTGGTTGCCCCTAACTGCCCCCCCTGCTGGCCTGGTCACCCCTAACTGCCCCCCCTGCTGGCCTGGTTGCTCCTGTCTCCCCCACCTGCCTGGTCCCCCCTTACTACCCCCCTGCTGGCTTGGTTGCCCCCAACTGCCCTCCGCTGTCGGCCTGGTTGCCCCTAACTGCCCCCCCTGCTGGCCTGGTTGCTCCTGTCTCCCCCACCTGCCTGGTCCCCCCTTACTACCCCCCTGCTGGCTTGGTTGCCCCCAACTGCCCTCCGCTGTCGGCCTGGTTGCCCCTAACTGCCCCCCCTGCTGGCCTGGTCATAGGCAGCCATCTTGTGAGGGCATGAGGGTTAATTTGCATATTACCTCTTTATTATATAGGATACTTTTGTTAATCATATCTGAAAGTGATAGCAGAGAATGACCAAAAACATTTTGAAAGAATTACAAATTGTGTAGTTAAGATATTTTTGGGCAGAGGAGACTTAAATATTTCTTAATTTACAACTGTGGGTAAAAATTCTGCTAATAAAATAGGAATTCTGCTAAAAGTCATCCATTGTATTTTGGGAAACTCAAAGTAAAAAAAGTAAAAATCAATATGCTTTGTATTTGTTTTTACATTATTGGTATTTTATTATGAGTACTATTAAGAATCTAGAGGAAATGAGCAGAAGGAAATGCTATTATAGAACAACCCTGCCTTTAAAAAATTTTTCAAGATGACATCATTTAAGTCTAAGTTATATCATATATTTTACAAATATATTTGTTTTATATTTAGAAATATTATGTAATTTCTACTATATTTAGAAAATATATATTTTTAGTAAAACTTATAATATTAATATAATTACTTATGCAAACATAAATATTCAAATATCATATTTACTGTGGATCTCTATAGAAAGTTATATAAAACACGAAAGTGGAAAGGATGGGGAAATGTAAATCATACATGTTCACTACTATTTATTCCCTTTCCACACATGGGTGACATGGTGATGAGCCTTAAACAAAGCCAGATAAATGGATTCAGTCCTGCCCATTAGTATGAAACAGATAACATAAGGAGATTTTATTGTATTAAGTACATACCATTCCACAGATAAAATATTTTCAACTAACATGTTAATCAAGAGAAAATATTAATTTCTTAAAGTTGTAAATTATAAACATGATTTGTATTCTTTAACCAGGCGGAAGTAAAATGGTTAAACAAAAGTTTAATTAAGATAAAAAAAATCAGCAACTATAAAAATTATAAAGTTACAACAAAAATGCCTTTAAATTTACATTATGGATAATCAAAAGGAAGTACTCTGTAGGTAATATATAGATACACTTACGCCAACCTTAATTTGCCAAAGTCTAAATTAATAAAGCTGAGCTACTGTAGAACTTAGTAAAATTTTTAACACAGCAAAGACTCAAAAGGATTTACCTGAAGAACAAAAATAATGCCAGAGAAGAAGAAAATATAATAGTCAATGTAAGGGTTGAAATAGAGGATATCTGATCCAGCAGTGGCAAGCATAGTATATTTTTGAAAAAGAAAGATAACATGAAAAAGTGAAAAACTTCAAACTGAATTCTGTTTGGTGATCCTCAAGTGAGCTCATAATTAACTTTGGGAATGATGAATAGTATATTCTTACTAGAGGCCCAATGCATGAAATTCATGCACAGCGCTGTCCCTAGACCTGGCCTGCGATTGAAGTGCGAGCGTCTGGCATGGAAGGGCAGGTCCCAGCTGACCTCTGGGCCCTTGGCAGCACCTCGGCCCTTGGCCCCCCGCACGCCCCCATCCACCTGAGTCATGGTGCCCGAGTCCCCATGCAGAGATGCGGTGAGCACAGCTGGACAGCAGCATGGGTGCAGATGGGCTGGGGTGCAGCATGGGCCTCTGGGCCGCCCAGCACACCACATGGAAGCTGGGTGGGCAGCGCATTCTCTCCTGGCTGGCCTTGCAGACCGGCTCCTGCACAAACCCACGGAGAGCCCGACCAGCCCCCGTGGTCCCGGAGGCTGCAGCCTGGCTCACCTGGAAGAGGCCGTGCAGGTGTGGGGTGGGCTCCTTACAGGCACCTGGCACCTGAGCATGGGGGCTTCTCTGGCACGCGAGCCCTGGCATCCAGGGAGAAGATAGCAGGGGAGTGAGAGAGAGCTCGGCAGACATCCCGCATTCTCACCACACCTCCGTCCCTGTCACCCCTGCTCCCAGGTAGCCAGCGAGAGATTGCAGGCCCCTGCCTGGGTATCACGGGAGGTTGGTCACCGCCACCCACCCTCAGTTCCCTGTCTCAGCCCAGGGCCCAGCCCCAATCAGGCAATCTGGGTCTGCTGGCCGCTGGTTGCCATCTGCGGGGTGATTGATCGGGTCTGGGCCCCCACCTCCCCGCCGCCACTGGTCACTGTCTGCGGGGTGATTGGCGGGATGATCAGGGCCCTGCTCGCACCAGCTGTGGCCTGGCGCCGACCGCTCATCTGCTCCACCATCCCACCGCAGTCCCACTCTCGCCGGGGCCCATTGGGGCCAGCAGCACTTCCACTACCGCCCGCTGCCAGCACTGCGAATTTGCATATTAGGCTTTTATTATATAGGATTTCCTTAGAAAAAATGTAGTCTAATTGTAAAATGGGCATGATTGAAAAGGAATAATTTAAAAAAACATTTTACAATTCTACATTGTAGGTACTATAGGACATATAAAAATACCCTGATTGGTAGAAAAGCATAAAAACAGACTATAACCCGCTAAGTGTTTAAATTACTGCTCTTCTGATTAGATATCAGGCACTAACACATCAGAAGATGTATTTTACATACCTCAAGGGTATTACTTAATGCCTCAGACATAACTTACCACTTAGTAAGTTTTATTAAAGGTAGAGAGATCTATTTAGGTATAAAATTGTAGGATAAGTAAATACTCTTTAGAACACGATGATTCTTAAAAAAAATTACTAATGTAACTCTAACATTTAAAATTGATACTCATAATGTTCATGGTTTGTCTTCCTATAAGCTGGCCTTTTCTTTGTTGTCTCAGTCAGTAAGCCACTGCATATTGTGACAGGCCTGGGTATTAGAATCTCCTTTCTTTTCAATCTTTATCATAGTTCTAAAACCATCTGGGCCTCTATGCTAGATTTACCTCTCCACATGGGACTCTTCATATGGCCAGCCCATCATGCCAATATCTGTCTTTCTGGCTGCTTCACCACTATCCCCAACATAGAAGAAAATGTTCATTTATCTCCAATATATAAGAATATGTTTAAACATATACAAACAAAAATATATAATTTTTCCTGAAATTATTTCCTTCTTCATCTTTTAAAATACTGATAAAAATTATATTCACATTATGCTTGTAATTAAGATCAAATTTTATAAATAATTTAGCCACTTTCCATTTCCCCAAATTTTACAATTTACTATCTTTTTCCATGTCTTTCCCAGCAACAGAGCTATGTAAAATGTATCCTGTTGGGGGGAGGGGATCAATCAGGGGAAAAAGGAGACATATGTAATACTTTAAACAATAAATAAATAAATAAATAAATAAATAAATAAATAAATAAAATGTATCCTGTTTACTGCATGTCATCTCTGGGCTAGGAGAATGCCAGTGCTAAGACATGTTATTTCTTTCTTCCACTAAATTCTATTATAATTCAAATTTTCCCAAATCTTTAAGGTACTGGTATGCATGATCACTGTACAATGACATGCGTATCCTGCTGGTATGAATGTGTTTAAGGACAAAGGGCAAAGCAAGCATATTATGAACCAGTACCTGCTAGTCCACAGATTATATAAAGGCAGATAGCATGAGGGAATTTTGTGCTAAGATGGCATTGTTTATCTTGGACTGATTACTCTTGTGATTCAAGTAAATGTTTAAACTAGTAAATGTTAAAACTAAACTGAATTAAATTTTCCTTGTTGCCAAAGTTAAGCATATTCATTTCCAGTTCAACTTAGCTTATACATTTTTAGTGCATATTACAAAATTTACATATTTTCATTGTTATTAAAGTGGATAGTATTATAAGTAACTACAACACTTTGAAAATGTAAACCTATTACAATGTTGAGATAAAAAGAGAGTAAATGAGAAAGAAATAATGCCTTACTTCCAGGCTTATACAAAGATGATTATAACAGTTATTTTCTTCATTAATTAATTTTATAATTATTATTGACCATTTGTATGTGCATTAATGTTTTCTAAAATATATAATTTACTACTTAAGAGCATATAAAAATAACAATAAAATTATTAATTCCAAATTCACTTAGTAATTGCTTTTCCTTTTGTTTCCTGTACTTCTCACTATAAAATAAAGGTGCTTAAGTATATGTTAAATAAAAGATTTGTTCTTAATATTAAGAAAGCAGGGACAGATCCAAAAAAAGAAATAGGTAATGACATTTTCATCATTCCCCATGAAACTGTGTCATCTTGTTTAAGCACTAAGCTAACAGGATAAAGAAGTTATCATAAAGAGATTCCACGGTATTCTAATGTCATGACTATTGTAGAAAAACCTTATTATCATGTCTTCAGAGTTTCAGCACTAAATGATAAATATCCTGGCTAGTAACCTATATGAGATGTTTCCCCTCACATTCATCACCCAGAGGTACTACACTGCTTGTTTACTTTTCCTAATGCCCTGTGACCTCGTTTTAACATTCAGTATCATATGACATAAATGCCCATTATATCTGTCATGGCTAAAGAATCATTGTTGTTTTTCCCCACTCCTCATCAATTTAGTTTTACCCCGGAGTATTAAATATAATTAGACATAGAATATAATTTTTAAAAGACAAGAAACAAACCATTTTTATAGAGTAACACAATTATAATAAATAGCTAGATAAACTAATTTGGAAGAGGTGGAAAATTTCATTAAGGATCAAGAAGATTATATTCTTTTTCTTATGAACACCCAATTCTGATTTAGTATCACCATAAGTAGGTCATGACCTCTCAAGACTTATTTTCTTATCTGTAAAATTGAGTTGCTACAAAACCAGGTTTAATTTTACTTAGGCAGTTAAGATCTTCCTTGATTGAATTTGAACTCCTATTTTGGAGTCTTATCTTTAATTACTATCATTTTCATACTTTATTCTGGATAATTTAATGTAATGAAACATGCCTGGCTGTTTCAACCCTGTGCAATACATTGTGACTGAAAAGTCTGAATATTCATTTATTTCTTTATAAAACATACACATTAGTTAATGCTTCACTCAAAATATTCTTAAATATTGCTTTATATTAATATTATAATTACTAAAAATTGCTATGAGCTCACAAACTAGACTATAGTTCCCCAGGGCTGAGACTGACCCTTACATACTAGTATCTTTGTATTCTACACAGAGTGTAGCAAGTGGTCTACTGTGTGTCATATCACAGAATATTTGTTACAGATGTATTAATGTGGATGGAAGAAGGTATATTCCCTAAATGACATATTCATTGAACTACCAGCTAGCTAACAAACATAACAATCTATGTATTAAATGAATTGCTAGAGGTTAGGCACTTAATCTCTTAATAAGTTTTCAGTCTGAAAAGTCATTATCTCATTTAATTATCACTCTTTGATAGTTTAATATTATAATACAAATCAATTGAATTGCTACATTAGTAAAAAAAAGAAAATTCATATGACCATATGATAAATAAAGATAAAGCAAATTATAAAAGTATATACCTATTCAGAATAAAACCTTTTAACAAATTAGGATGGGAAGAAAAGGGGACTTCCTTTTATTTGATAAAGAATATCTACAGCATAAGCCGGTTTGGCTCGGTGGATGGAGCGTCGGCCTGCTGACTGAAGGGTCCCAGGTTCGATTCTGGTCAAGGGCATGTACATTGGTTTCAGGCATATACCCAGTAGGGGGTGTGCAGGAGGCAGCTGATCAATGTTTCTCTCTCATCGATGTTTCTGACTCTCTATTCCTCTCCCTTCCTCTCTATAAAAAATCAATAAAATATATTAAAAAAAAAAAAGAATATCTACAAAAAACAAAAAAGACAACTCTATGGCAAGTATTACAATTATGGCAAAATATTTACAACTTTCCCCTTGCCATTATTGCTATTACACTTCAATTTAACATTGTATTGGAGCTCCTATTCATTACAGTAAAGGAAAAATAAAATGAACAAAAAGAGGTATGCAAACTGAAAAAGAAGCAAAACTGTCAGTATTTGGGATGGCTTGATTGTACTCACAGGAAATCTAATACATATGCAAACTATAATAATAAGTGAATTTAGCAAGGTTATTGGATAAAGGTCTATGCAAAGAAACAACCATTTTCTATATATCTGTCTCAATCTCATAGTTAAATTTTGAAAATGATACTACTTACAGCAGTTTCACAAAAACATGGAATACCTACGAATAATTTCTATGAAAGATGTACAACACTTCCACACTGTAAACTACAAATTACTACTGAGAAATTAAAGATCTACATAAGTAAAGTCATATTTCATTTAAATTACTGTATTTTAAAGATGTTAATTCTCCAACTTTTTCTATAGAATCAATGCAATCCTAATCAAATTTCCAACACTTATTTATTTTTCCAGAAATGCGCAAGCTGATTCAACAAATTAACATGGAAATGCAAAGGTCAAAGTAGCCAAGTCAATTCTTGAGAGCCATAAAGCTGAAGAGTTTACTTTACAGGTATCAAGACCAATTTATCCAGCAATAGCAATTAAGACAGTGTGGGCTTGGTGCAAGAACCGACAAGCTGATGAAAAGAACTTAAGAGAAAGTCCAGAAATGCCAGAGACAGACCCAGAACAGGCATCCTAGTACAGTGGGAAAGAAATTATTTTTTTCAATAAATAGTGCTGAGTCAAATGAATATCCAGATGATAAAATTTAATCTTGACTTCTACCACTTGCCATACACAATTCCAGATGGAATTTAAGTCTGACTGTAAAAGGCAAATCAATAAAGCTTTTAGAAAACAAACAAACAAAAAACCTAGGAGAACATCTTTGTATCCGTGTGATGTTTGAATAGACAAAGATATCTTACATAAGAAACAAAAATCATTAACCATCAAAGAATAAAATTGGTAATTTGGACTAGAAATAAGGAAGCAGAAGAGAGATCCAGAATATTTGATGAAGTCTTACAAATCAATTAGAATAAAAGGCAAGGCACTAGATCAATGGGCAAAAGACTTATAGACATTTGACAAAAGAGAATAGTTAAATCTTTATTGGTTATTATAAAAGATACTCAACTTGTCAATAATATTATAATAACTATGTATGGTGTCACATAGGTACTAGACTCATTGGGGTAATAACTTCATAAGGTATATAAATATCTAATCACTATATGACATTAATATAATATTGTATGCCAGCTGTAACTGAAAAATAAATTTAAAAAATAATAAAGTTAATATGATTTACCCTAAAAAAATGTACTCGACTTCATTAGTGATCAGGAAAGTGAAGATTAAAACTATAATGGAATAGAAAAAAAATCCAAGTATCCAGAGGATGCAAAACAACTGAACACTTTAGAAAACTGTTAAGCATTAGAGCTAAACATAAGCCTACACTATGATTTAGCAATTCCAATCCAGATATATGCCTAACAGAAAGATATTTATTTGTTCAATGAAAAAAAACACAAACCAAGATCAAACATGTACTCAAATGTTCATAGCCACACTATTCATAATAGTCAAAATCAGTATAATAAAAAATAAATTTGGGTATATTCACAAAATGGACTACTACATAGCAATGAGAATAAATAATCTAAAACTATGTGCAACAATATGAATGAACTCACAAATTTTAAATTGAGTAAAATTAACCAGACAAAAGAGTTCATACTATATGATTCCAATTACATAAATACAAAAGTAGGTTAAAAAATGAGTTCTTTTCTCTGGTCAGTGTTGATCAATGATTAGAGCGTCGGTCTGCTCACCAAAGGGTTCAGTGTTGGATTCTCGGTCAAGGGCAGATACCTGGGTTGCAGGTTCCATCCCCAGCCTGGGTTGGGATGTGTGCAGGATGCAACTAATCTATGTTTCTCTCTCACATAGATGTTTCTCTTTCTCTGTCTCTCTTCCTCCCTCCCATTCTCTCTAAAAATCAATGGAAAAACATCCTTGGGTGAGGATTAACAACAACAACAACAAGCTCTTTGAATTTAGAATAGTGGTTACCTTGTGGGGGTGGATGGAGTATACAAGGGGAGCTTGTAAGGAGCTGGTAATGTCTGTTTCTTTGTTTAGGATGGGTGGGGAACGTCTGGCCTGAGAGCCACATAGGGCCCTCAAAATACTGCAGGCAGGACTCAGCTTTTTTCATAGCAATATAAATTTATATTAAGTGAATTATATTAAGCGAATGATGTTATAAATATCCAAATGGCCCTTGGCAGAAAAAAGGTTCCCCACCTGTGATCTAGGGTAATAACTGCACAGTTATTTCCAGTTTTTGAAAATTCATTGAGATGTCTTATTAGGATATATGAAATTTTCTGGATACCATCATGCCTCTTTAACTCCTTTCACTTGGTAATCTATGAGCCATTTTGATGCTTATTTAAAATTAAAATCTAGTACTTTGATTTACTTATCAAATAAAATCTACTCAAGACTCAAGAACCTGACTTTATTTGCATTCTTTACCAACACAGGAAGCTAACTTTATAAACAAAAGATGTTAAGTGGCCAGCCAATGTCATGATATAGTTTACATATACAAGGATATCTTCAAAATATGTTTAAAATGGCCAATGTAGTTTCTGGAATTTGACCACAGACATTCATTCCTAAGAGCTAGGAACCATTCTATATTTTATTCTATCTTCTAATCCTAAAGGTACACTGCAATCAGAATAACTATGATGGTTCTTTGAAAAGATACTATGATCAGACTCTATCTCCTCTGAGCTGATAGCTTAAAATGATTAGTGAAGAGCTTGTAAAACCAGAATAAGAATAAGAAATTTCAATGAAAATAACAATATCAGTGCTTTTGTTTTGGGCAGGGAGTGAGTTTGTGTACTTGTGTGTGGGGGAAGCCACCACTTGCCAATACTATCCTGAGAGTGCACCAAGGAACGTGGAAGGCTGATGAACCTTGAGCGTTAGCAGGGCTGATGCTAAGCACTGATTGTTCGTGTTGAGATAGTGGTGGCTCGAAGCAATTTCCTGACCTGAGAGCCTCCAAGTAAATGTTTACTGGACCTTAATTTTTACTGATCTTTATTGATGTTAGAGATGGTCTGTCTACTACCTGTTTGCCATGCTTTACTGAGGGTAAGATGTGTATCTAAAACTGAATAAAAAGCGGATAAGGCCAGGTTTCAGTGTATCCCTTCAAGAAAGAGGCTCCACCTGGCCCCCGCCCCTTAATAATTCATATTTGTGTCTAGTATTTTCATTTGTGCGTCGGCCCCTCCTTCAGATCCTGAACCAAGCCGTGCAGGTCGCAGCATTTGTGCATTTTTTTTGACTGAATTATTTGGTTTGATTGGATAAATGGAAGACAAGTATATAATGTACTGGTAGGAATATACTGGTAGAAAGTATCAGAATGTATGGTGAAGTTACTGTGCAGGCAGGAGTCATATGGCCTCCAAAATGATATTTATGGTAAAGCACTGAGCCCCCCCCCCCCTCAAAAAAAATCAAAAACCACCAAAAAACAATTTAAAACCAGAAACAACTGGAAGGCTAAATATCTGGGAAAGATAGGTAAAGATCACTGGTAGTGTGGTAAGCAGGTAGAGTGACCAGCGGTTCTCAATCTGTGGGTCTCGACCCCTTTGGCGGTCGAACGACCCTTTCACAGGGGTCGCCTAAGACCATCCTGCATATCAGATATTTACATTACAATTCATAACAGTAGCAACATTACAGTCATGAAGTAGCAATGAAAATAATTTTATGTTTGGGTCATAACATGAGGAACTGTATTTAAAGGACCAGAAGGTTGAGAACCACTGAGTTAGACAGACATAAGCAGAGAAAGGTACAGACATGGGCCAGGTACAGAAGGGCACCAGGGAGGAAAGCTCCAGGTGCCTAGCAATGGGCAATTGTAGAGTGGAACCTTGTCCCCAGGATGACTTTCCTCCCCTAGCATATCGCTAGTCATGCAGTTTGGACCCCCTGACCTTTCCTCCCTAGAGATAACATCTATGCCTCAGTTGTATTTCAGCTCCAGGCCCAGATAAGCAACAAAACCAGCTACAGCTGATCTCAGGACCAGCTGCACTGAATAATGACCCCCTGCCCCGTGGATGCCCACCAATCAATCATGGAGACCACACCCTGAAAGGACACACCTGGAAAGCTGCTGAATATTCTACTGAGATCTTCCCCTGGGACCTCCCCTAAAATCTCCACCCTTGAAACCCTTAGGATGGAGGACCCAACAAGCTCTCTTTTGGAAACTTGCTGGTGCCTTTTCCCTCCCCTCTGCCCACTTCCCCCAGGCACATTACCATTACCTTTCTCACTCCCAAGCTCCTAGTGGCCTTCATTTAACTCAGTGGTTCTCAACCTGTGGGTCGCGACCCCCTTAGGGGTCAAACGACCCTTTCACAGGGATCGCCTAAGACCATCGGAAAACACATATATAATTACATGTTGTTTTGTGATTAATCACTATGCTTTAATTATGTTCAATTTGTAACAATGAAATTGGGGGTCACCACAACATGAGGAACTGTATTAAAGGGTCGCAGCATTAAGAAGGTTGAGAATCACTGATATAACTTGTTTCCTTCTATAATTTACTTCCTCAGCCCATTCCTTCTGTGAATTACTTCTTCCTCCTCTGTGATTTTATAAATAAATATTCTCTTACAGTTTGAGTGCTGGCTCTGAATTCTTTCCTAGCCAGAACTCAAGTTGCTGAACCAGATTGCTGAACCCATGTCAGGTCTGACCCCACTGATCTAACAACCCCTGTCTTTCCCACCACCTACAACAGGATCTGAGCTAGAGGTTTATTCATCACACAGAATATTATCAGTCAAGTTAAAGCCACTAGGGCAACTGCCACTAGAAGAAAGAGTCTCCCATGGAAGGAAAAACTGGTGCCTGGTCAGGTTAGAGTGTTAGGCTTCTGCCAGTCTCAAGTCAAAGCCTGGCCATTGACTAAATGAGTGCTTGGGTCCCTGCCCAACTCCAAGATCAAAGATGCAATTCCTCCCCCTGGTTTAAGAATCTTGAATGTCCTTATGTGAGTAAAGGACCTCACAGGGGTGTCTGGGTTGTTGAACCCTAAAAGACGTGCAGGGGCCTCGCAGAAATAACACATGTAATTAAATTCTGACCCGTCCAGGGGATGCATATAAAGGTTGGTCACCCAGCATTCCAGGTCCTTGTGGTTGTCTTAGACAGCTGGGAGAGAAACTGAGACATGGTTCAAAAAAAACCCCAGCACATTTCTGACCCACTACATATGCCTACTCCTCTGGCCCAGATCCCAAGCAGGTTTTAATTGGAGAATCGTCTGCCTTTTTCTTCTGCTCTCTATCTCAGTCAGGTGAAATAGCATCCAGCCAAGACTGTTGCCCCCGTGGTCCAGATCCCACTAAGCTTAACTCCTCGGTCTCCATTTGTGCAGGCCTTTCTAGTAAGGGTCCTGGGTAAAAACTTTTAGGCAAGAGTTAAGATGGGAGAGGGGGAGGAACCAATTGTTTTCCACTCCTGGCATATGAGCATGGCCCTATCAGCCGTGGGCAAACTACGGATCCGGCCCGTTTGAAATGAATAAAACTAAAAAAAAAAAAAAGACCGTACCCTTTTATGTAATGATGTTTACTTTGAATTTATATTAGTTCACACAAACACTCCATCCATGCTTTTGTTCCGGCCCTCCGGTCCAGTTTAAGAACCCATTGTGGCCCTCGAGTCAAAAAGTTTGCCCACCCCTGCCCTAGATCTTCCCATCAGGCATAACAGGAGTTAATCACAGCCCTTAGCCACTTCTGCCACCACCTGGTAGAAGTTTTAGCCTTTTAGAGAATTTAGAGACACAGCTGTTAAGTTAGTCCATTAATTACTAGGTCACTTGCCTCTCGCCTTTATTGTGATTCTGTAAAATGGGCACCCACTCTCGGGAGTGTTCTTAAAAGTCTCATTTTCGCCATGTTTTTATTTCCCAGTCCATCATTTGAAATTTGGATAGGTGATCCATTTCCCACAATTTGGGGACGTATCCGGAACTTTTGTACCCATGGAGAGGGAAAGGTTGGTTTAAGCCCGGCAGTGGTTCTCAACCTTCCTAATGCCACGACCCTTTAATACAGTTCCTCATGTTGTGGTGACCCCCAACCATAAAATTATTTTCATTGCTACTTCATAACTGTAATTTTGCTACTGTTATGAATCATAATGTAAATATCTGATATGCAGGATGTATTTTCATTGTTCTCGACCCACAGGTTGAGAACTGCTGGTAAGGGGAGGTGCCCCACTCATTTTGGGGGGGCCTCTTGGCCTGAGCTTCATCTCTTCACGGATGCTATAGAATAGGCCTGAGACTGTTTTTCTTTGGAAGATGGCAAAAATGACACAAGGGGAATATACGCGAGGCAACCAGGCAAGCCACATGGCCAAAATAGTCCATTGGAAGAATGCTGAGGTTCTGGGGAAGGTCAGTCCCCAAACCAGGGATAAGAGACATTGTTTTTTTAATGGAGTGCTTTCTGTAGTGTCTGTGTGTTGTACGCACTTGTAAAATTGTGTATAAGAGTGTTTTTATTGATGTTTTCTGTTAATGTTTGAATCAATCTGTTTAAAGATGGGGCTCATCCCACTTTGCTGGGGGCCCAGCTGCTTGTGGACAGGCTGAACACGTGGCAGGATTTGAATTTTGAAAGACTTTTTGTCTGTAATGTAACCTTGGTTACTAATATTATTTGCTAGCTTAGTTTGCTCTTTGCTGTTTTTATAAACATGGGAAACCCTCTATGTGGGCTTTGTGCCACTCAGAACCAAAGGTCATTTTGCTGAGCTGGGTTAAAGTTTTAAGATTTTAAGACTAATTTGAAAGTGTACAATTTGTGAAGGTTAATATACATTAACCCACGGAAGTTTAAACAAAGGCCAGACCAATAGCTAATTTCAAGCCTGCCTGTAATTAACAAACCATTATCTTTCCCGCCTGAGGCAAAGCAGGAGGGTGGAAGGAAAAAAGAGTAGCTTTAAAAATGGCTTTTAGGTTTCAAAACGAAAAAACTGAGAGGCAGCACTTGCCAAACCCTAGCAGGCATTCTGGAAGGGGCAGAGTGGAGAAATTTGCAGAGCCCCGCCCCGAAGTGCATCCGTTAAACAGGA
Source organism: Myotis brandtii (assembly GCF_000412655.1). Lineage (NCBI taxonomy): Eukaryota > Metazoa > Chordata > Mammalia > Chiroptera > Vespertilionidae > Myotis > Myotis brandtii. The sequence goes on along the minus strand of NW_005371082.1, from coordinate 3,390,496 downwards.
TGGGTTGGTTGGCACCTGCCTGTGATGTCACAAACCCATGCAGGCTGGCTATTGGGCAGTCACAGCTTTGACACTTCTGCACCCTTGAGGGCAAGGCAGCAAAGAAATGGGCGGGCGGTAGGCGTGTCCTCCCAGGGTTTTCTCTACAATTCAAAGTATATTCTGTACTTCTATGGCATTACTAGAACATAACAATTTATTAGCCAGATTGAAAAGAGTTAATTCTGTGGTCAAGACCAAAATCTTTAATGTTAAAACCGATTTAAGCTTTGATAATCTTTAAAAGGGTACATTTGGCAGCTTTTCCAAGTGTAATATTTCAAGGATTTAACTGAGAGATAACTTTGTGACATCTCAAGGGCCCCAAGGTGACACAAAGATTTATTCTCTCTCCCTGAAAAAAAATATTTTTGAACTAAATTAGATTAATTCAATATATTTAAAATTTCATGAGGAAACTCTGCCAAATAAAAAAATTAATAGCAATATTCTATTTAAAATACATATACTTTGAAGGTTATAGAAATTTCAGCCTGCTTCAAAAAAGAACTTACACAAATTCAGAGCCAAGTTCAAACAGGAAACTTTTAGAAATAGCACATATCCAGTCAGGGACATAGGGTCAGCGTGCTAATTCTCTGTGTCTGTCAGTGACTTTCTGGGTGTTTTACATTTCATTTATTGAAATTTATAAACTGTTTTCAATGTTCACTACACTGTCTGCAATAAGCCATGTGTCACTCTTTATATACAAATTGTTTTTTGTACCAGAAGGTTGTTATCTCAGAATGTTAAAAAAGTAAATGTTTTATCAATTGCATTTTTAAAAAATCTATAACCATGCCACTTTTGAATTTTGTCATATTGGACAGTCATTGCTTTAATTTGGTGCATTCAAGTCTTTAGAAAAACCCATGGAAAAGACTCTGACTTATTCTAAATTGCAGGCTTCTAAGCAGGTCATATATTTGAACTAAAAGGGGTTTATAGAACTTCAGGGAATTACTAAAGTATATATAGAAGGTGGTACCTCCTTCTGAGGAGGAAACTGGTCTTGCAAGGCATGTCAGGCCATAAAAACTGAACAATGTGAAAGGGCGAGGGCTACGCCCTCCATCTTACCCTGGATCCTCCATTTTTGGGCAGCCATGTGCTCGGCAAGGAGCTTCTTCCCGGAAGCCCAAGCCTCTGCTAGCCACACCCAGGATTTCTTTAAACTAACCAATGACAATCAAGGGAAGTGCGCGCCATAGATATGACCACATCCTGTGTAACAAGACACCGACTTGTGCCTGGCCAATCGGCAGGGCTCACAGTCCTTTCTCCTCCCCTTACTCCA
>NW_005371082.1:3387840-3389120 GCF_000412655.1 Myotis brandtii | reverse complement strand
AGAGTTCTCCCTCTCTGCCACTTGCCGCTGCATCGGTGAGTGTGGTCGGGGAGCCGAGATAGCTTGAATAAAGACTGTTTGCTTTTGCATCGGACTCAGCTGGCTCCCTGGTGGTCTTTTGGGGATCTTGAAATCTGGGCATAACATCTGGGGGCTTGTCCGGGATTCCCAAGACCCTCGAGGGACCCCCGATCCAGAGAGTCTGACTGACCGCGGTAAGTGTCTGTGTGTTGTGTATTCTGTTCTGTGTGTTATATGTTCTGTCCTGTGTGAGCTCACTTCTGAAATTCTGTAGTGCCCGAAGCGGTCTAGGTGGATGCACTGCTGAAGGACCACGGGCGGGGAGAGTTGGAAAACGTTCCGCTCCCCAGGAGGTATGCGTATTCCCCTCACGAAGGATGTGGTTTCCCCTCACGAATTTGAGACGAGGCGGGTCGGTCCCGCCGGTTTGGCGTAAGGCCATCGTCTAGCTTTCGAGTTTGCTTCCATGGAGTTTGAAGGCTGTACTCTTTTTGGGCCCTTTAGTTGTCTGTGTTTGTGTTGTTTTTTTGTTTTATTCTGTGGACTTACTGGACGGACATTATGGAACAGACTCAAACTACCTCTTTAAGCATTTTTTTTCTGTTTTATTCTGTGGACTTACTGGACGGACATTATGGAACAGACTCAAACTACCTCTTTAAGCATTATGGTCGTTTTAAAGTCAAGGACTGGGCCAAACCTGCTTGCCAGCCTCAGGTGTGGTTTTCCAGGGCCATTGCGGTGAGCCTTGAAGCCTAGGGCGCGAGCCCGGGTGGAGCCGCCGCAAGTGCAGATCTTGGTGGTAGTAGCAAAAAATTTAAAGTCCTTCTTGTAATTGAAAAGTTTTACAAAATTTAAAAATGCATCTGGGATTTCTGTGCACATGTAAAGAGGAAAGTGGCTTGAAACTAATGCGCCCATTGTCCAATTTTGGATTAGATAGAGGTTTGAGCTGGAATCTCTTTACAAATGTACAAAATAAAACCCCAAGACTGATTATTTCCTAGGCAAGATGGCAAATTTTACCCAAAGGAAAAAAGATGCTGGCTAGATTTTAGCAGCAGGATTGGCATTTCCATAATAAAGAACAGTTTTTAAAGGTTGTTCCAAGGGAAAAAAAAACAACAAACTGGACCTTTGTTAATTAAGAAAGCTTTTCTTAATGGAGGAAGGGGATAGTCGCCTCCCGCCTGTAGCAAAATCTTAAAGAATGTGGTCAATTTACATCTGAAAAGACCAGGTAGGCCAGAACCTGTTTT
>NW_005371082.1:3387173-3387502 GCF_000412655.1 Myotis brandtii | reverse complement strand
TAACTAAATGCCTTTGCTTATTGGTCTGATTGAGAAGGGAGGATTGATTTTGTGACCTCAACTGAAGATTTTTGATGCAAGGACCAGTTTAAATTTAATTGATATTCTTTAAGATAATTATAAAAGGTATAAACAGCTAATGAGATTTCAGTTTGTCTGCAATATAATGTTGGCCATCTATCTTCTAGGGATCTTGGTTTGCTAAAAACAGTGTAGACAGCCACCATTTTGGGCTGCATGACTTGGCAGCCCCCATGTCAGCCACATGGCTTGCTGCTCCCCTGGGGGCCACCATCTTGAAACAGCAAAGGCCCCTCCCTCTGATTTAG
>NW_005371082.1:3380351-3384425 GCF_000412655.1 Myotis brandtii | reverse complement strand
ACTGAGGGACATTGTTATAGCTATGTATTAGCTGTCCTGGAAGGTGGTCAGTTACCATTCTTGTTGTGTTTAAGTTGTTAAAACTGAAATGTTTTCTTTCCCTTCCACCAGACCATTTCTTATAGTTTGTCTCTGCCAGGTCACAAGCCCAGCTCCTTCTGTGCCCAGGACAGCAGGGAGCCTGAGTGGAAGATGACCTCCAACCAGACACACCCGCTGCAGATCACCCTCGGGAGGACAGCGGACCTCGCCAGACCCCTTGTAATCCTCCTAATGCTGTTGACTTTCGGCCCTTGCATTATTAACAGCAGTCCGTCTCATGATTGAGCCGGAAGTCTCAAGACAAGGGGGGAATGAAAGGGCGAGGGCTACGCCCTCCATCTTGCCCCAGGGTAAGGGCTATGCCCTCTATCTTACCCTGGATCCTCCATTTTTGGGCAGCCATGTGCTCGGCAAGGAGCTTCTTCCCGGAAGCCCAAGCCTCTGCTAGCCACACCCAGGATTTCTTTAAACTAACCAATGACAATCAAGGGAAGTGCGCGCCATAGATATGACCACATCCTGTGTAACAAGACACCGACTTGTGCCTGGCCAATCGGCAGGGCTCACAGTCCTTTCTCCTCCCCTTACTCCAACCCCCCTATAAAACCCCTCTCCACACAGAGTTCTCGCTCTCTGCCACTTGCCACTGCATCGGTGAGTGTGGTCGGGGAGCCAAGCTAGCTCGAATAAAGACTCTTTGCTTTTGCATCGGACTTGGCTGGCTCCCTGGTGGTCTTTTGGGGATCTTGAAATCTGGGCATAACAAATGCACTGCCCTGTGCGGGGGCAGGGGTCGGGGAAGGTCATTATCGCTGGCCCCAGGAAGATCATCTGATATGACCTGGGAACTCCAACACCTGGGGGCCTTCCTGTAAGCCCACAAGGGGGCGGAAATCATATCTGCAAGACAAAGACTCCATAAAATTATAAAAACCAAGGCCTCTGTATGTTACTCACTCTCTGATTTGGAAATTACTTCCCGGAGTCCACTAGTCACTAGTGTTAATAAATGGGTCCCTCCCTTTCTCTAGGAAGCGTGCTTGGTTTTTCTTTGCTCTTTTGTAACATATGGTTCCCTGACCAAGAAGCTACCTTGTTTTGGCTTTGTTTAGCCATCCGGTGAGTGAACTGGGTTTGAAGCCCGGGGGCGCGGGAGAGACCTCCAGAAGGCGCCCACGGCTGATTTTAGCAGAATTGAACCTGGGGGAACTCCGGGCGCTCCCGGACCTCAGCCCAGGACCCGGCTGGCATCTGGAGAGAGTGGACGGACACCTCTGAACCTGTCGATAGAATCTGTAAGGTAAGGGTCCCAGTCAGTCAGGCCTACTCCAAGTTAGTAGAAGGGGGAGCTTGATCACCTCCCCAGAAGTCATAGGACTTCGTCAGGTATTCAGGAATCAGGACTCTGGAGGTGAGTGAATTCAGATTCTATTAAGGAATTCTGGGTTCACTCTTCTGTTTATTTGCTTGCTTGTGTGGGACTAGCCAATTTGCTACCGAGAAGGGGGGGGCTGGACACAGCTTTAACTCCTCTGGTAGGTTCTCACCGAGACGTCAGTCGAGAATTCTGGTCTTGGGCGTGGGTGCCAGGAGAGTGCCCCCATGCCCATCTGGGGAGTTGGGTATTATCTGCTCAGCTCCAGTCTGGACTAGTCTGAGAGAGTGAGAGTACAGATGTATTTTCTGTGATTAACTGGTCTGTGTGAAAGCGAAAGCTACTTTGATTTTCTGTTTGCTCATCTGGTTAAAAAGTTTGATTTGCTGAGGGCTGAACCCGTGGTGGTCTGTGAAGGTCTCGGGCAACACTGTTGAGTTGGTTTTCTCGGAGACATTTGCTCTGTCACGGGACGAATCATCCCACTTAGTGAGGATTTCTGTCTATGTTTGTGTATTAGGGACTTGTCCTGTATCTGGAGGAATGGGTTCTAGACAGTATTCACCATCTCTGGGACTTCTGGGAGGGGAGTCAAAACTCGGACTGGCAAAGGGTTCGAGGCTGGCCTGTCTTTTAAAAAGGTAGAAGAGAAAGGTTCCTAGGCAGTTTTCTACTGTCTCTGTTCAGGGACTTGTTCTGTATCTCTGCACAATTGAAACTGATTTGGCGGTATTCTGTGGTGTAAATGTGGTGCGCACCGGTGTAAAAGTGTTTTTATGTTTCTGTTTTGTTTTTGTTTTTATTTTTTCAAAAAACCATTCTAAACCTCTCCCGAGTTTCCATGGTGATTCAAAGTTTTAATGGGAATGTTATCTGTCTTTATTGTTTAAATATGTGTCTTTGTTGCTTTTTTAAAATTGTTTAGTATGAAATTTCTGTTTGTGTCTCTTAAAAAATATATGAATGTATCGCTAATCTGAGGAATGTTAATTATTTACATGTCATTTGCTGTCCACACCCAAGGACAAATGAAGTTAGAAAATAAGCCTTATTTTGATTAGTTCTTTCATTCAGGTATTTTTTTAAGGAGGAGGCAACCCGGTCCCTCCCTGCAACATGGGTAATAGCTCCTCCTCAAATTTGACTGTCTTAAAATGTATGTTAAGGCATTTTAAAATTGCTCAAACCTTGCCGCCTTGGGTCCGGTTCTGCATGTGTAAGAAAAGACAGAGTAAGGTTTAGTAGCAGGAGTGAAGAGGCCGGCAGGGCAGGAGCAGGCCAGAAGAAGCTGGCAAGGCCATCCAAACCACCCAGCCGTTATTGGCCAGAGCCTCCTGAGGCAGACCTCATCAGAAAGGCAACAGCTGACTCCAACTAGGACAGGCTGGGCTCTTTCCAACTGGGCCCCCATGAGCCCATGGTCGAAATTAAAATTGGGGGCCAGACTGTGAACTTTATGGTTGATATAGGGGCAGAGCACTCAGTAATTACTCAGAAGGTAGCTCCCCTCTCAGGACAGGAAATCACCATTATTGGAGCTACCGGGACCACAGCTGCAGACCATTCTGCTGCCCCTGCCAATGTCAGTTAGGCGGCCACCAGGTGGTTCATGAATTCCTGTATTTGCCAGATTGCCCGATCCCTCTAATGGGCAGAGAGATTTTATGGGCCCTGCCCCCTGCCTGTGCTGAGTTAAGAATCTTTTCTTTCAGGAGACCCTCCAGGTTTTTAGTAAAATTTCCCTGCACCCTTGTCATCCTCTGCCTTCTTTTCCAGGCTGACTAAGAGTCATTTTCCTCCACAGGTTGGACCCCAGCCTCCAGGAGGGAGGGCTACTATAGTGACGGCCTGTAGTTTTCTCTGAAGCTCCCGCTGTCTATTCCTCTCCTCTGTAGGAATTGTCTTCCTCTAACTAAATACAGGCCAGTGTCATTTGGCTTGCTGGTTAAAAGAAGACAATGGGCCCTGGAATCTGTAAAAGTGGCCGGGAATGAAGCTGGTTAATTGTACTGAAAGGGCTCGGTACCTGTTGTTGCTAGAAGGGGAGGGGCTGATATCCCCTTCCAGTGCACTCCCTCGGGAGAGGCCTGATCGCTGCTCTGCCACAGGGGACGGGTATGATGGCAAGGGCCTGGTACCCAACCCACTGCCACAGGAGTGCTTTGTAATATGCAGGGCTGTTTCTAACTGCAACTCTGGCTGTTTTGGACTGGCAGCTTATGGCAGGACCCTGTAACTAGTAAACAGGGTTAACAAAAGGGCAAAGGAAAGGTGCTCTCCCTGGACCCGGAAGGGAGCCTTCAGGAGTTTGAGATTCTCCAAGAGAGGAGAAGTCTGACTGAGGGACTGACTGAGACGCCGTTGGGTTGGAAGGACCGGAGGCTGCATATTGAACTTGTAGACTGCAGTTTGCTAGACCGAGGTCCAAGCCCAGTTGTATAAGGGCTAAGCTACCTGTGTACAGCAAAGCAACTTTCTCCTGTGCCAGAATACATTTTGAGGAATTGGACAGACTGTCTTTGTGGCTGGAAAGAGGAACCAGCTGCCGTGCACAGCCCTGACAGTGGCCTGCAGAAAACTGTATAATAGACTTAGATGATGCCTGCATCTTCATGGACATGGCTCCAGAGAGACAAGGACAATTTTGCCTTGTGTGG
>NW_005371082.1:3379593-3380095 GCF_000412655.1 Myotis brandtii | reverse complement strand
TGTGACCATGCCCATGTCAGGGGTGGCACAAACCTCAACTTTAGGAAAGTGGGAGAGGCCTGTTTGGAACAGAGGGAAGTAGTGAAGTGGTGGTACTAGCCCTTTGTTACAGGAATCACAGACCCTGTGAGATCCTGTGACATGTGAGACCCTGTAAAGAAATAAACCTCCCTTAGTTCGTTTTGAGAGGACAAGTCAAATAAGGGGAGCCCTACTACAGGGACAGCTGTGACTATCTATTTGAATATAGACGCATTGTAAATTTCTTCTTGCCATTTGAAGACAGTTATATCACTCTGAAAAATCCATAAAAAGGACTGACAAGAAAAATCAGATCTTAAAACAGGTCACTATACTTTTCTCCTTATATAATTCCTCCTTAATTTGGCAATACTTAATAAATCATGGCAATACATTTCTTTGCATAAATTCAATAAGACCAGTTTCCAATAGTGGTTTATTGACTGGAAACTTTGACTGGAGTATCATGTTTTAAAGAGCC
>NW_005371082.1:3375425-3379446 GCF_000412655.1 Myotis brandtii | reverse complement strand
CATTCTTGTTGTGTTTATGCAAACAATCAGGCCAAATTGAATACAATAGAAAAATTGGTCTTAACTTGGCTCTTTTAATAAACATAGAGGTAATTTTGAGGAGAAAAATTCTATTTCAATAGAGGTTATTAAAACTGAAATGTTTTCTTTCCCTTCCACCGGACCATTTGTTAGTCTGTCTCTGCCAGGTCACAAGCCCACCTCCTTCTGTGCCCAGGCCTCATCGTCCCTCTGACAGACACCAACGATCTTTTGGCTCTGAGAGAAAACCCCATCCCTCCTCAGCACGAAGCAGCTACAGAAAAAATTCGACATCCATTTTCCCTAAAAGAATTCAGAGCCAGGATCCTTGAAATAATATATTAGGCAGTTAGACAGATATGAGCAGGGCAAGGATGATGGGCCAACTGGCACTACCGGGTGTGTATGTAAGACAAGGGGAATAGCCAAAGGGGTCCTTGCCCAAAGTCTTGGGCCTTGGAAAAGACCAGTAGCCTACTTGTCCAAGAGACTCGACCCTGTTGCATCCGGTTAGCCTGCTTGCCTCCAGGCGGTAGCAGCCACAGCTATGCAGTTGAGGCTTTGCTCGGGAGCACACCAGAGTGCTGGATGTCAAATGCTCAAGTCATCCAGTATCAGGCTCTTCTGCTACCAGCCTCCTTCCTGATAATGATCCTGAGAAACCCCTACATAACTGTTTAGAGGTCAATGACTTTATAAAGACAGCCCACCTGGGCCTCACTGACACCCCACTGGCATCGCTGGATGAGGTACTATTCATGGACAGGAGCAGTTCTGTCCAGGGAGAAATCAGGTATGTGGAGGCGGTGGTAGTTGCTTTGGACTGAACCATCTGACCTCAGGCGCTTTCCCGCAGGACTTCAGCACAGAAGGCTGAGTTGGTTGCTCTTATTCAGGCTCTCTGGTGGGCAAGAGAAGAATCAGTGACAATTTGTGCTAATGGCAGGTATGCGATTGCAACAGCTCACGTGTGCAGTGCTGTAGCAGGGTATGGGGACTCCACAGAGGCAAGAGGAAACTGGACCGCAGACGAAGCGGCCTGGAAGGCTGCCCGGGAAACCAGTAGGGGCCTCTACAGATTCTGGAGGGTAAAGGCTGAAATGCATAACTAATTTTTACTCAAGTTCTTGCAGGCTTTGCAGTCTACCCAGAGGGCAGTCCAGAAGCACGTCCAAGACCCGAGACGTTCTGCCTTCCAACCTGGTGACTCTGTTTGGGTAAAGACCACCCAAGGACTGACTCCTACCTGGAGGGGACCACATACCTTCATCCTGACCACCCCCACAGCTCTCAAGGTTGCAGGACTGAGTACCTGGATACCAGAAACACCCCCTGCGGATTTGTTGCTCCACAAGGCTAAAATAAGCTTGTGGGACAAGGGGGAGGGGGGGGAAATGAGGAGGAAACTGGTCTTGCAAGGCATGTCAGGCCATAAAAACTGAACAATGCACTGCCCTGGGTGGGGGGCGGGGAAGGTCATTATCGCTGGCCCCAGGAAGATCATCTGATATGACCTGGGAACTCCAACACCTGGGGGCCTTCCTGTAAGCCCACAAGGGGGCGGAACCATATCTGCAAGACAAAGACCCCATAAATTTATAAAAAGCAAAGCCTCTGTATGTTACCTCACTCTCTGATTTGGAAATTACTTCCCGGAGTCCACTAGTCACTAGTGTTAATAAATGGGTCCCTCCCTTTCTCTAGGAAGTGTGCTTGGTTTTCTTTGCTCTTCTGTAACACTTCCAGCATACCTGAGTGAAATATACAGATGAGCACTAGATATTCAAAGGTAAATTTAAGCTTAAAAAGGGGAAATAAAAATATCTTCCACCAATATTCACCATTAATAAAAACTAAGAAGGTGTGCCGTTTACCTAAACTGTTCCCTGCAAAGTCAACTAGCATTGCCTCTCCCAGTGGGGAAGCAACCAAGTTGGTTGTCCTGTTTAAAAGGAGGTAAAATCTTTAAGATGGCATTTTTAAGTTTTAAAACAACAGAAATTAAGATTCAATAGAAATAAAAAGTTAAGCCAATAAGCTGGGAGTTTAAAGTAGTAAATCAGGTCATAAATAGATTCCATCCTTTTCCCCCAAATCAGGCAGAGGATAAATCTGTTAATGACGAGGGCATACAAGGAGTGAGGACCAGAGCTGTTTATACTTTACGGGGATCCCTGGATATTGGTCAAACCAGGGTTCCTGGTACTGTATAAACTCTCTTAAGTCCTCATCCTAGAGTAAACCCCATGGGAATACAGCTCAGTAGGTACTTCAAAACATTACAACCATCTCAGGCACTTTTAATCACAGAAAAGGGGCCTGAAAACACTGGTTACACACGCCACCCCCATTAGGAGGTCACCAGGAGCATCAGGGAAGGGCTGCCTCTGCGTGAGCTTGGGTTGTCAGTCTCGGTGGTAAGTGTGGTTATTTCACCCAGCCATCTTGTCTGCGACCGCACGTGGGCAAGGTGGGTCACCTAAATCATCACAATGGATGCAGGACGTCCTTTGAGGGTACAAGGATGCTGGTCTTTCTTCTTCTTTTCTTTTTCCTTGATGGGAAGCGTATCATCCATATTATATAAAAGCCCCTAGGATACATCCTCAAGAATTGGGATAACGTTGACCCACAAACCTTAAAGAAAAGCACCTGATTTCTCTCTGCCTTCAGGTTTGGCCTTAAATGCCAACTAGAAAATAGTAAAAGCTAGCCCCCAAAGGGAAGTTCTAATCTTTTCAATAGAAAAATTGGAAGTAAAGGTTCCATATGTCCAGGCTTTCTCTACTATAGGGGACAAGCCAGAGGCAGGCCAGAAACTGTAAACTTAGTCCCTTGCTCTTCAATAAGAACCCAAGGTCCACCAAGGGAGAAGGCGGAGTCCATGCCCACGCCCAGGGCTAAGCCAACCTTAATTTGCCTCAAGATAAATGAAGGGTCTGGCCATACTTTAGCCCAGATCCCCTTCTCACCCTGGGACATAGGACAAATTAAGAATAATTTAGGAAAATTCTCAGAAGACCCTGACAAATATATTGAAATCTTCCCAAACCTCATTCAAATGTTTGACCTCTCATATAGAGACATCATGCTCATGTGAAACCCGACCCTCTCAGCCACTGAAAAGCAAAATATACTAGGAAAGCAAGAGAATTTGGGAATGACCATTTTCTTACTTATGCTGGGGAATAGAGGACTCTGAGGAAAGAAACAGGGACTTCTTAACAGGACAAGAGGCAATTCCCCCCATGGACCCTCAATGGAATCCTGAAACTGAGAGGTGGAAAATAAAACTCTGCCAGTTCCATATTATAGAAGGCCTCACTCATAGTAAACAAAGCCTGTCAACTACTCTAAATTAACCATCATTAATCAAGGGCTGATGAAAACCCCTCAGCTTTTTTAGAAAGGCTCAGAGAGGCGTTGGCTAAGCATACCGACATTACCCCAGATTCAGAATTGGGACAACTAATTTTAAAGAACAAATTTATCACTCAGGCTGTCCAAGACATCAGGAGAAAATCGCAGAAATTGGCTATTAGTCCTGAGAATACTTTAGAAAATCTCCTGAAGATTGCCACCTCTGTGTTCTATAATAGAGACCAGGAGGAGGAAAAGAGGAGAAACCAGAGAAACCAGGCTAAGGCTACAGAAATGGAGAAGATCATAGTAGCCACGCTTTGGGAAAGTAGAAACCCCACTCAGAGCCTAGAGGCGAATGGTCAGTCCTGGTCACCTGCTACAACTGTAGACAGGTTGGACTTATGGGTCGGAATTGCCCCAAGGGGTGTGGTGGACTCCCGAAGCCCTGTTCTGCCTGTCAAGGAAACCACTGGAAGTCTGACTGCCCCTGGAGACAGAAGTCCCTTGGGGCAGGGCTAGCGACCCAGCTGGCCCAATCGGACTGACGGGGCCTGGGGTCTCCCAATCTGGCTCCTCAGAGGACTGCCAGCTCCATCCAGGATCCCAGGTAAGCCTGATAGTGGCGGGGGGGGGGCGG
>NW_005371082.1:3359776-3375298 GCF_000412655.1 Myotis brandtii | reverse complement strand
TGCTGGAGCCATCTTCTCTGTACTTCTCCCAAACCCTGGTAAACCATCCTCAGAGGCTGTAGCCATTACAGGAATGTCTGGGAAGCCAAGAAAGAGATACTTTTCTCAGCCTTCAGGGCGCAGCTGGGGTAAGTTGTTCCTTTCCCGTGCCTTCCTGACCCTGCAGAAAGCCTCATACCCATATTAGAAACAGTATCCTCTCAACCTTGAGACTCTAGGAGGACTCAATAAGTTATCTATTTTAGAAGCCCAACGTTTATTGAAACCTTGTCATAGTCCTTACAATACCCCCATCCTAGGGGTACAAGAGCTTAATAGAGGAGGAGGACTAGTTCAGGACTTACGGTATAACTAGGAAATAAGGCAAGACTTATAACTAGTAAATAATCCAGCCAATTGTCCCTAACCCTTATGCTTTACTTGCCCAGATTCCAGAGGACACAGAGTGGTTTACGGTACTGGATCTCAAGGATACCTTTTTCTATATACTCCTGTCTCCTAACTCACAGACCCTATTTGACTTTAAAAGATCCCAATAATTAAAGCAGTCAGCTAATATGGACAGTGCTGCCCCAGGATTTTTGGGAATAGCCCTCATTTATTTGGGCAGGCCTTTAAACAGCTTAAAAAGCCCTTTTTACAGGCACTGGCTTTAAGTATCCCAAAAGGTTAACAGCATCGACTCCTAGATCCATCTATCTCAAGTAAGCCTTGAATGCCAATACAGGAGAAGGACGAAGCTGCATTACCATCGGCTGAATCACCAGATTCCTATTTGTGTGAGCCTCAGATGACCTGAAACTTCTCTTTTGAAGGGATCCTGGAGAGTTAATGAGTGCCAGATAAGTAACATACTCTGGTATTTCTAGATAAACAATGTTTTCATTTTTTAATAATTCTTATTCTGTTTTTTCATAAGTGTCACCTGAACCCTAGGCTGGTACCTGGAGGAGACCTCTGCCCTTGCTGGGACTCAGAAACACCATAAGATGCTCCTACTTATAGCTCCTTTTTGTATCCCTAATGTAGCAAAATTTTCAGCCATACTGGCTCCAAATCCCTAACTATTAAGTATGTTATAAGCAGCCCAATTCAGGGTCAAATAATCTCAATTAGATATATATCTCCCACATCTCTTTCAGAATAAAATGTGCTAAATCTTAGACAGGACAACTCTATAGAACAACGTATGCTGCCACTACCACAGACCAGAACCACTTCTCAAGCCTCTACAGATTTTTATTCACAGAGAAGCCCTTGATTGAGCAGGGCAAAGTCTGTGCCATGAATAACACTTCTTGCTGCAAGCAGCTTAGCTAAAAGGAAGGCCTCATAGGCTCTTGCCCAGAAGTCTGGGCACCAATTAAAGATAAGATGCCATCCCTATTAGCTAGCTCCCCTTCTTAAACCTTTGTTTATTCTGTTTTTTTATTACTCATCTTTAACCATTGCCTGTTTAACCTTTGGTATGTTCCATATTCTCCCATTTAGAAGCCCCAAAGCTACAACTGATCCTCTGCATGGAACAGCAAATGGAGGCAGCTACATCCATCTTCCTTGGCCCCTTAGACCACCCACTTCCAATGGGACCCTGACTGCCGCCCCAAACTATGATCCCTTTGCCAGCAGGAAGCAGCCAGAAAGACAGGGCATCCCCTGTCCCCAACATTAGTTGGGGTTTCCTAATCAGAGGGGGTATTGAAACAGGAATTTTAGAGAAATATAGACAGGCTTAGAAAATACTTAGAATTGGGGTCCATGGAAAAAACACAAGGCTATAGACTTGGAGAAGGTACAAGATAGCCAGGCACAGTTACATTTCAATAAGAGGAGGGAAACTGGGAGAAGGTACATTTCCATAACACAAGGGAGAGGCAACCGTTACATTTACATAAGATAAGGGAACTGGGAGTAGCCAAGAGGTCTATATTTACAAAATAAAGGAGGAAGAAAGCCCAGAGGCAATAGGAGAACAATGAGGGAGGAGGACTTCACATGTCCCATGTGATGTTTGACATTTGAGCTCAGGAGATACTATAGTAACCAATTCAAAAGGGAATATTGACCAATCAGAGGGGATATCAGGGCACAGGAACTATAGCCTTTATAAACCAGGGAAACAGTAAATCAGTGGGACTCTTTCCCCCTCCCCACATGGGAGTCTGTGCTTGTTCTTTAATAAATCTTCACCTTTGCTATACCACCTTCCATCCGTGGATTCATTCTTCGACTCCAGGGGACAAAGAGCCCAGAAACCAATCTGCCCAGGGGAACACCATGTGTTCCAGTCCAAAAATTCCATATCAGTCTGATACTGCCTTTGATCAATACCAATAAAACTGCCACCACTACTGTAGCTCACTCCCTTTTTATCTTAATCTCTGTTTAGTAAATAGCAATGCAAAACAAACCACCACCAACAAAAAACAACCTGTCAACAAGCCAAATGTCTTAGAGCATAATCTTGGTTCCCCTATTCCTCAGCCCTTTAAAAAAAGAAAACAAAGAGTATCTGATTGTCATGCCCTTTTCCTTACCATAGAATGTATCATCTCACCAGGATGGAAGGAGACCTAAAAACTTGCTAGAAAGAAATGCTTGTGTCCATTGGTTATGCTCATATATGCATGCATACAAGTGGCTGGGGGAATGTCAAGGGGGAAAAAAAAGGAGACATATGTAATACTCTTTGTAATACTTTAAGCAATAAAACAAAATTAAAAAAAAAAAAAGAAAGAAATGCTGAACAACGCCCCTCAATATTTGAGCTCCCAGCCAGCTGGTGGGATACCTACAGCCTTAACTATAAACAGGCTTACAGCAACTTTTCTGCAGTTTCCATTTATTAGAGCACTAGAGGCCCAGTGCACAAAATTCGTGCATGGGAGGGGGAGGTTCCTCAATCTGGCCTGTACCCTCTTGCAATCCGGGACCACAGGCTCCTAACCACAGGCCTGCCTGATCGCCCCTAACCACTCTGCCTGCCTGACTCATCACTCCTAACCCTCACCTGCCTGCCTGATGCCCCTAACTGCTCACCTGCCTGCCTGATAGCCCCTAACCACTTGCCTGCCTGCCTGATCGCCACTAACCATTCTGCCTGCCTGCCTGATCGCCCCTAACCACTCAGAATGCCTTCCTGATTGCCTCTAACCGCCTCTGCCTGCCTGCCTCATCACCCCTAACTGCTCACCTGCCTGCCTATCACCCTTAACCACTCTGCCTGCCTGATTGCTGCTAACTGCTCACCTGCCTGACTGATGGCCCCTAACTGCTCACCTGCCTGCCTGATTGCTCCTAACCGCCTCTGCCTCAGCCCCCGCTGCCGAGACTTCATCTGGAAGGACTGCCCGAATGACATCTGGAAGGTCGTTCAGCTGTCCAGTCTAATTAGCATATTTTGCTTTTATTATTATAGATGTGCCCACAACTTCACAATCCCTTTTCCTAACTACAACTCCCTCTCCCTCTCCTTCAACAGTCTTACAGTCCAGAAGGGTGGACATCCTATCCCTTTCATCATCAGACTTACCCTAGACTCCAGCCTCCTGGAGGCTATTCCTCAGGTCTTGTGCAATTCTAAACAACTGGGATAACTTATATGAAGAAGAAAAATAAAGAAAAAATGAAAAATGTACTAAAGGATATGCTTGACAACAAAATGTCAGCCGTTTTCCCCCAAAATAAGATTTGTCACTTGCCAAATCTGGTTTTTATGAATAATAGTAACACTATAATTAATTGTGGTTTAATTAACAGAAGTTCTGAATAAGAAGTCAGGCTTATAAAAATGTTTACAGACACTTAAACAACAGCAGTGAAATGAAATTTAACTAAACTTAAAATTAAAGAAACAGCATTCTTAAAAGAGATGAAGGCTTTCACTCAAATGATGTGACATTCAAATAAAGCAGCCATATCAATGAACAAATGCCACAGAGCAACTTCATAATGCTCAAGGGCTCTGTACTTTATAACAGAAGCCTTATTGAAAAAGTTAGTGTAGCATTGAAGAAAAGTGAGCTAGCTTTTCAGCTGCTGCAGTAAAACCTTTAGATCATGGAATTAATGGATTTTTTTTCTTCCTCTATTCTTGACCAAAAATAAAAGTTAAAAAATAATTTTTTAAAACGACAATAACAAAGGTTTATGGTTTATACTTTATACTATCCCTGTTAGTCCCTGACAAACTTCATTATATTTAGACATTTTTCTCCTCAAAAACACTTCCAAGGTAAAAATACTGAACACAGATCATTACTCTTCAAATATTCAAGAGGCAAGAGGCAACAATTTATTCAGTAACTGTAAACTAAATAGTCATATTAATTTAGGTAACTGTGATTTTTTTTAAAAAGGAACTTAAGGAAAAATGCCTAATGTTTCCCTAAATCCCTTAACTTTTTGGATTAGTGTAGTGAAGATACTGTGTGATTACAAAACCAAACTTTGGTCATTTATTATAAATTTTAACCTCCCAATGCTATGACTTCACTCATAATTTCTGGGAACATAAGTTGGCACCTTGGTAGATATTTGCAAAACAATGACATAATAAGGTAGATTCCTTGCTTGTATCATATAAAAATATTGCCACACATGTCTTTTATGTAGTGGAAGGAAAAAATAAAACATGTAAGTGTGAATGTTTGACCATAAATCATTAAGGTGAAGAGAAGAAAAACAAAAGTCAAGAGGATTAGTCTTGGTATAATATTATTCTTTGAATAAATAGGAGAGGATTTTCAAATATTTTCTTGTCTAAACAACTCTACAAAAATAATTCAATTTAACAAAACTTGTTGAACAAGTAAAAGAGCATATGAATATGGAATATGAAGTGGCCTAGAGTTGAGATGGCATGACTAAAAGCTTTATAATCAAAATAGATGTTTTGGGTTCTCATTAAAAAATCAAAAGAATTCAATCATGAGTTGTAAGTCAGATTTTAACTAGGTAAGTGTCCAATCTAGGAAAGTGTCCAAAAGTTGTGCATGGACCTTTGGAAAGACCAGGAAAGTAATGCCCAGGCGATTAATAATAGTTAATTTACCCAGAAACAAAAAATAAACTTATATACATTTTAACTTTAATAAGAAGCTGCCCCAAAAGTTTTAAAACCACAGGATGAATTTCTGACTCTACAGAATTGTGAGTAATATTGTTTCTCTTGGAAAAACTGTACTAATAAACAATACTCCACAACAGATTTTTTTTTTTAGAAAAGTTATTTCCTAAATAACTTTCTACCCATGTATTTCTATATATTTGTAAGATTACAATGGCAATTAATAAGAAAGAAACAGCATTCTTAAAAGAGATGAAGGCTTTCACTCAAATGATGTGCTTTTATTTTGATAATAGTGAGAAGGACATAAGAAAACCATAAGTTTAATTAGATATCAGAACAGTAAAGGTAGCTTTTAAGTCCCATAGATGTTTTGGGCTTGAGATATGTTGATGAATATTCTAATGATCAAATATAATACTGTACATACTTAAAATAAAACAGTTAAAAATACCAATAAGTTATTTAGGTTTCTTTTTAAATTATTAACAACTTGAAAGTCATTTATTTAATAAACATTTGATAAAACTCTAGGATTTTGCTTTCTAATGTACATGCTTCAAATTCTGTGAAGTAATTATTAGGCTACATTTTACAAATGAAAAATATTGAAGCTTGGGAAGGTTAGGAAATATGTCAAAGCTATACAGATCTGAAGTTTTGGCGATGAAATATGAATTCAAGTCTGTCTTAGTCTGAAGCTCCACCTAATGCTAGCCATATAATTACTTAACTAATATTTATAACTTAATTTTAATAACTTAAATTTCACGCTAAATTTAGTTGACTTTTCTTAAGTTCAAAATTTACCAAATAATACACTGAATTCAAAATATCCTGAATAATATTATTCATTCTTTCCACATTTTATGGTAAAACAAAGTTAGAAGTAGAGACAGAAGCAAAATGTATTCTTACTTAATTTTACCCAATCGTAATAATTTCTGAAGTGTTAGTAAATATGCCCAAATAATAATTATTTGGGCACATTCATTCAGTTCCTTATTTATAGATTACCTCTTATGTGCCAGGCTTCATGCATCAAGAACTTCAACTCCTGAGGAATATAGTTTTAGTGGTAAAGTAAAAAAATATACAATATGGCAGGGATATAAAAATAAGTAAGAAAGTGTTATAGAAGCAGAGAGAAGAGAGAAACTAAACCAAAAGTGGTAATATTTAAAATCAGTTTTATTAACCTTAAGTTAAAGATGTCAAGTGGATAACTGGAAATTCTAATCTGACCAGATGGGATTTAAATAAAAGTCAGTCAGTGGTTTTGTTTGTTTCTTTTTTGTTTTTCTTGTGCTGGTTTTTTCCTGGGATAACAATTAAGGTACTCTGGTACTCAACTAAATTTGCAGGCTACCATAAAAATGCTTGGACCTGCTATATGGTACAGTTCCCCATTAATAACAAATGGTACCTCAGATAATATGGGTGCATTTGTTTATAAGTAGTGGCTGGAATAGTGGACACTTCTTAACAAAACTTTCTAGCCCCAGCACCTGAAACCAAAAATACAGTGAATTGAGTTAATATACTACATTTTCAGAGTTATTTAGATATTATTGAAGTATTATAAATTTAAGAAGGTACCTATTTTGCGAAGTATGTAGCAGGGAGTGACATAATTATCATCATAACTAGAGGCCCGATGCACAAAATTCGTGCAAGGGGCTCAGCCCTCAAGGCCGCGGCGGCTTGCCTTGGCCCTCACAGCCGTGGCGGCTTGCCTAGGCCCTTGCAGTCCTGGCTTCATCTGGAAGGTCGTTCGGCTGTCCAGTCTAATTAGCATTTTACACTTGTATTATTTTAGATAATAACATAATAACTAACATTTGGACACACTATGTTTTTAATCCTCTCAACCTCCTTAAGAGGCATATCCTATATATTAGTAGCAATATAAATGTTAAAAAATAATCAGAGAGCTACTTTAAAATATCTGGAGTCAGATTGTTTCAAAGAATGAAACAAACAATAGTAGTGTTAATAATGGTAAAGGGATTTATAACAAACTAGAGGACCAGTGCACAGAATTCGTGCACAGGTAGGGTACTTAGGCCTGGCCAACGATCAGGGCTGATCAGGGCCTTCCCCTGGCCGCCGGCTTCTGGCCGGGTTCCTTCATTCTGCGCCGCCCCCTGGTGGTCAGCGCACATCATAGCAAGCGGTCAAACTCCCAGTCAGTCAAACTCCTGAGGGGACAATTTGCATACTAGCCTTTTATTATATAGGATAGCAAGAAGAAATACAAGGTGGTTTTTTTGGTTGCAGGAAGATGGATGAAACTGTATTTCAAAATGAAAACCATTTTAATGGCATGGTTTCCAGTGGGTCAGAATAGATAGACATTGAAGACATTCAAGAATACAAAGTGACAAATGAGATATTTTATTCCTCTAGGTCATGTATTGTACACCAAAATCAGAAGAGCAGAGACCAGCCACAATGTCTGGGTCAGGAGTATATGTAAGGTTGTGAAATAACCATCATGTTATAGATCAAACCTGGGTTGGCCAAAATTTAAGTTTCACGTAAAATAATCTGGGAGATGGTAAATAAGAAGTAGTTGGATTAACCAAAGAAAAAAAATCCTTATTTTTTATGTAGATTAAAATTATCTATAAGTGATAAAGAATTACATAAAAAACAATTGATTCATCAATATTATTTTAATCTAAACCAAATATCAATGACATAATGCTCTTAAAGGGTCCGATTACGAGGTCCTCATCACCTAAGTACACTTGAACTATTAATATTTGGAGCCAATACTCATACAATCCCAACCATGAAGTCATCAAATTTACTGAAAGGTGAAAATTTAATTATCCACTTAATTATCATATACTTAATGACTGCTCCTGAAGACGTTAACAAGGTACTTTGCCAGTTGTCTTTTTCATAAGTTTGTTAAGTTACTGACTAATAATGTATCTTTTTTTTTTTTAAAGATTTTTATTGATTTCAGAGAGAAAGGGAGAGGGAGAGAGATAGAAACATCAATGGTGGGAGAGAATCGTTGATCAGCTGCGCTCCTGCATGTTCAACACTGGGTATCTAGCCTGCAACCCAGGCATGTGCACTGATCGGGAATCAAACCATGACCTCCTGGTTCATAGGTCGAAGCTCAACCACTGAGCAATCCTGGCCGGACAATAATGTATCTTAAAGTGCCCTAAAAAACATTCAGCTTACTCAGTTGGATAAATCTAGTTTACAAGCTTTTAAAATGCCTATGTGATAGTTTTATATTGGGCATATGTTATTGCCTAGACCGTAAAAGTCTTTCTTCATCCATAAGCAAGCCATACTTAATTTTAAAGGTTTATGTTAAGACTCAAAAACGCATAAAAATCCCCTTTATATAATAGCCCATTCTCTAGCTTTGAACAGGATCTTCATCATAGAGTGTTTGACTGCAATTTACTATTTACTGAATAATAATAAAGAAAAGAATCTGTCTTGAAAGAAAACAGGTTCTGTCTTAACACTGTCCACAAGGATATATTATAACTTGAGACAGAAGCATGTATTAGTAATAATGTAAATGTTAAAAATTAACCAGAGAACTACTTTAGATGAATCATATGAATCAAATTTTCTAGGTTTACACCAGCTTGAAAGGCTGTTAAAATACATGAAAGTATTCTTTTTGGGACTCAGTGGTTTAAAACTAAAAGTAAAGGAGTTGACTATTTAATGATGCTCTTCTCTTCTTCTCTTCATAGAAAAATTTTTGTTTCAACTTCATGTAAGTGGTCTAAAGTTTAATTTTAAAAGATATTTGATTCATCTTATTTTTCTGAGGACTTGTATCATATTAGTAATTGACCTTTTCTGACAGGCTTCAGATACATTTATTTTCTTAGTTTTCTGCCTGGATTATGACTGAAAATGCGTAGGAGGGTCTTTACAGAGCTGTTACACATATTTCTATAATAATACTTGTATAAAAATAAAAATTATATGATTTTTCTCAGAGATTTTACATTATACAAAAACACTTTTGGTGTTTAGTATTTATCATTATCATGCAAATTGGATTAATAGTAGCCAAAGTACAAATACGATTGGAAAAGAGGATTAGACATTTAGAACACCAAACTAAACTGACAAAAAGTTTTTTACATATGGAAGTTGATGGGAGATAAATGTAACTTGCTTTACCATAATTTTATCCCACCGATCTATTACCTAAGCAACAAGAGTACAAGTAGTATTTACTTTTTCAAAGGGTGTTGAACGAAACGTGGATTTTCTTCCAGTTGGGGACAAAATCTCTGGAATATAGTAGTATAGTGAGAATTGAGTGGTGTTAAATCCTTTTAGTTTCTTCCATTAATTTAATCTAGTGTTCTGCATACTAATTTCATTTTCTTGAATGCCTCCATCCCCTCCATATTTTCCTGAATGTCTCAACAAAAAGGGTGGATAGAAAAAATTATTGAAAGTAAAACTTGATGTTTGAGGAATTATATAATTACATTATTAAAAAGTGTCCATATAAAAATTATCAACAGAAATCTACACTAATAAAAGACAAAGAAGCTAATTGACTGTACCTTCGCTATGCCCCAAGCCATGCCCACCAGCCAATCAGAGCGACTATATGCAAATTAACCCAACCAAGATGGCGGCTGGCAGCCATGGAGCTGGAGCAAGCAGGAGGCTTCGTTGTCCGGGCGATGGAGGAAACCAAGCTTCCCACCTGCCCTGAGCCAGCCATGGTCTCTGCTCATGGCAACAAAGTTTCAATTATAGAAGAAAATAAATCCCAGATACCTGCTTCCAGCCAGCCTCCACTGGGAGCTTGGGTGGCTGGGGGCCATGGCCAGCCTGCAAATAGTCATCAGCCCCTCACCCAGGATGGCCACACCCTCATGGGGTGAGGGTCCCCGCTGGGGGACTTAGCCAGCCTGCAAACGGCCCTCAGCCCATTACCCAGGATGGCCAGGTACCCCAGTGGGGAACCCCACACTGAAGGGGCTGTTGCCAGCCTGCAAACAGCCATCAGCCCCTCACCCAGGATGGCCACACCCTCATGGGGTGAGGGTTCCACCTGGGGAGCTTAGCCAGCCTGCAAATGGCCCTCAGCCCCTTACCCAGAATGCCCAGGCACCCCAGTGGGGACCCCCACACTGAAGGGGCTGTTGCCAGCCTGCAAACAGCCATCATCCCCTCACCCAGGCTGGCCAGGCACCCCAGTGGGGACCCCCACCCTGAAGGGGCTGTGGCCAGCCTACAAACAACCATCAGCCACTCACCCAGGCTGGCCACACTCTCATGGGGTGAGGGTCCCTGCTGGAGGACTTGGCCAGCCTGCAATCAGCCATCAGCTACTCACCCAGGCTGGCTACACCCTCGTGGGGTGAGTGTCCCTGCTTGGGGGCTTGGCCATCCTGCAAACTGCCATCAGCCACTCAACCAGACTGGCCAGGCACCCCAGAGGGGATGCCCACCCTGAAGGGGTTGTGGCCAGCCTGCAAACACCCATCAGCCCCTCACCCAAGCTGGCCAGGCACTCCTATATAATGAAAGAGTAATATGCAAATTGACCCTAACAGCAGAAAGACTGGGAATGGCTGGTCACTATGACACACACTGACCACCAGAGGCCAGACGCTCAATGCAGATGCTGTCCCTTGGTGGTCAGTGTGCTTTCACAGGGGGAGCTCTGCTAAGCCACAAGCCAGGCTGATGGCTGCCAGTACAGCGGTGGTGGTGGGAGCCTCTCCCGCCTCCTCAGCAGCAGTAAGGATGTCCAACTGCAGCTTAGGTTTGCTCCCCGCTGGCAAGTGGACATCCTCCGAGGGCTCCCGGCTGCCAGAGGGATGTCTGACTCCCTGCTCAGGCCCAATCCCCCAGGTACCAGGCCTAAGCCAGCAGGTGGTCATCCCCTGAGGGGTCCCAGACTGCGAGAGTGCACAGGCCAGGCTGAGGGACCCCCCCCCCCGAGTGCACAAATTTTTGTGCACCGGGCCTCTAGTGTTATATAATTGAAAATACAATATAAAATAAGGCTATCTTAAAATATTCTTATAAAAACCAATTTTATGTTAAAATTCTGATATATAACAAAAAACTTAAACTGCTTTTAAAAAATAGTCACAATATGCATATTCATTATTCCTTTTTCTTTTAATAATATGTCTATCAAATTCTATATATAGAGTCTGAAAATAGAATACAAATTATAATAAATAATTATTGTCTAGGATTACTTGTTAGAAAAAGGGAGTGGCAGGATAATTCTGTAATATTACTAAATGGGTGATTGCCATAGACCAATTCCAGCATGTCATAATTTCAAGAGTTTCATCAAAAGGTTGATGAAACTTGGGGACTCAACAGGGTTGAGTCACACATGTAGTCACCTGTTGGGAATGGCTAAGGGCATTTCCCCAAACCTGAAGAGGAAACTGATTGTGGCTGCTAGACAGCTAAAGGGCATCTTAATCTACATGTTATTGCCTCCTACTTTCCAAACACCTGAACAGCCATAGGCTATTCCCCAAACTGACAATGCTTCTGTACCCTTTGAAACCTTACCCTTTGAAGTGTATTATCTCCACCTTGCCTTAGGACAAATTGTGTTAATAAAAGCAAGGGTCCTAGACAAGGAGGGACTCTTCAGTTCCTTTAGCTGAAGGTCCTCTGATCCCCAATGCCTTTCAAAATTATATCTCGTCTCCAGACTCTTTATTAGTCTCTGGATTCCTATGTCATCTACGCGCAGCCTTTTCCAGATTCCTGAACCCTTCTTGATGCTGGGACAAGAACCCTGGTATAAATGGCGCCCGAACAGGGACTTCCTGAACCCTGGCAGCGCCAACAATAAATGGCGCCCGAGCACTGACAACCCTGGAAGCACCAACATTAATGGCATTGGACATCTGGAAAAGAAGGATTCGCCTCAGCAGAAACAGCACCAATAATAGTGGTAAGAGTAACTATGCGTAGAGCCCATGTTAGCTTCGGAAGCCGGTGGATCTGAAAGTGCGTGAGTGATACTTTGTGTTTAAGTCAGATTATTATGGGGAAAAATTTGATAAGAAGGCAAAATTATAAAGAAACTGGAATATCAAAAGGTACTCTTTTAAATCAGGTTGAAAAAAGAGTGCCATGGTCATCTTTAATGTGGTTTCTTGTTCAAATTAAAATTTTAATTTGTATTTGGAATCAAAAATCTGTAATAAGAAATGAAACCCCGCTGCCAAATCTGCCTCTGGTGCGGAGAGATTCAAAGGTGGCAGAAGAGGGCAGAGCTATAAGCTCTCCCGCAATGAGATTACTTAATGTTTTGTTTAAAAATTACCGGAGAACATCTTATGATAACCAAATTTTGGCTAAGATAAGCTTGGGTGCTAGCTACTACTTTGGAAAGCGAAATAGGAAAAAATTTAAAATCTGTTTTTCTATTAAGCATGACTTTGGGAAAAAAATACGCCACCAGGTCATTTGCTGAAACTTCCCCCAAAGCAGGATGTGGGAAGAAAGGAGCAACATGGTGATCCAATATGGATGCCCCCTCCCCAAATATGCTCCTTCTAGAAATTGAAAAGTTTTAAAAAATTTAAAAATGCGTCTGGGATTTCTGTGCACGTGTAAAGAAGCTGGCTTGAAACAAATGCGCGCAACTGTCCTGTTTTTGGACATTTAGATAGAGTTTTGAGCTGGAATCTCTCTACAAATATACAAAATAAAACCCCAAGACTGGTTATTTCCTCAGAAAGATGGCGAATTTGACCCAGGGAAGAAATGCAGGCTGGTTCTAGCAACAAGATTTGTATTTTTCCATAATAAAGAGTGATTTTTGAAATGCTAAAGGTGATATAGTTAATCACATAGTTAAATCCTAAAGCTGAAACAATCATTACATTTTAATATTCATCTATTGTATTAAACAATCTAGAGGGAGATTTATGGGAATGCTATTATGCAAGATTAAGTGAACAGTGAGGAGGGTAAACAAGCCATTTCTCTATATTCTAAAGGGTTCAACTCAGTTACTTAAAAAGTCATAAACATAGTTTATGACTCTACAATGTATCCATAACAGATGACTTCAAAATACACCACTCTAGGAATAAACAACAATGGTCATTTTGCACTAATCCCTACAGAGCGCTAGTGGGAATGCAATAAAACAAGACTCACCAGTAGGTACTGTAAGGAAAAGAAAGGAATGGAGGAGAGGGGGAAATTTTTTTAAGTACGTAGTGGAGTTCATTCATTCAGACACGAACTAGACACCTATTCTGTATCTCACAAGCCTGAGTTGGGGCATTTATATGGTCCTAACCTTCTCAGGGCCAAGATTAAACTAGCTTCTGCACTGGCTGGTGTGGCTTGATTCCCAGTCAGGGCACATACCCAGGTTGTGGGTTCGATTCCCAGTCAGGGCGTGTACCGGGGGCAACTGATCAATGTTGATCTCTCACTTTAATGTCTCTGTTTTTCTCTCTCTCTCCCCCCTACCTTCCTCTCTCTAAAATCAATAAAAACATATCCTTTGGTGAGGATTAAAAATAAATAGCTGGATAGATTATTAAAAATGGTGGCACAGTAGGAAGATGCTGCAAGGACATGCTCCCAGGAACAAGCTGGAAATACAACTGAAATATGGAAAGGCTTCCTGAATAATCAATGGAAAACTCACAGGAGAGAACCCTGATACCCAAGGACCAAAGGTGGAGACTGCATAGAGACTGGTAGGAGGAGTGGAGGCGTGGAAGGGCTAGACGGGCACCAAGAGATGGCAACTTAAGTCCCAGAGAGGTATCTCAGCTGTGTGTGTGTGGGGGGGGGCGGGTGCCACAAAGAACTCTGGGATCTAAATCCAAAGCTGGGCTCCCCAGCAGAGAGCACCAAACTGAGGAGGGTACCCACATAACATCTAGCTGTGAAAAGCAGTGGGGTGCTATCTGCCAGGGAGTTTCAGCTGAAAGTTTGGCACACTCTTAAAGGGTCAATGCACAAAAATTCTCTGTGAAACCATCTAAGTAGTGCTCGGGCAGAGGGAGGGTGAAGTGGACTGGAGCTGTGAGAGCAGAACCCAGGATTGGGGTCTCAGGGTATAGAGCTCAGGAGACAGACACCCCAAGTTTCCTGGGCTGAGTAATTCCCTCACACACGGAGGACATTTTTCCCACATAGACATCTGCCTTGCCCTGTGGGGGAAGACAGTTGACACACCCTATTGGAAAATATCTTGCCCTGAGGCCACTTAAGAGATTAAAAGTAACAATTAGCCTCCAGGCAAGGGAAACTGCCCCGCCCTGTTGGAAAAAACCTCTCACCACACCTGAAGACAATTGCCTGGAGGCAATTCAAGTCAGCATCCTATTAATCTGTAGACAGAGGCGGTCTCTGGATGCTTTGAGTCTTTGCCTGATCCAATAAGTCAGTAACAGCCTTTAACACTGTCCTGCACTAGAGATTGAGAGGTATAGAGGATCTACCTAAAACATAGTCACAAACCAAAACACACAACCAAAAAGAGGAACAAAGAAACAATCCCCAAATGAAGGAACTAGCAAATTCTCCAGAAGAAGAGATAAATGAAGCAGAGATGAGAAATTTATCTGAAACAGAGTTCAGAGTAAGATGTTAAAAATTATCAACAATATGAAAAAAGATATAGTAACTATGAAAAAGAACAGTCTGAGATAAAGAATGACATAATACAAATAAAGAACACATTGGAAGGAATACACAGCATATTAGGGGAAGCTGAGGATCGGATCAATGAATTAGAAGACAGAGTTGAAAATATCACTCAATCAGAGAACCAAAAAGAAAAAAAAACAATTAAAAAACAGGAGGACAGCTTAAGGGAGCTGTGGGACAATGGGAAACGTAACAATATTAGAATAGTGGGTATGTCAGAAGAGGGAGAAAGGAATAGAGAAGGTGTTTGAAGAAATAATGGTAGAAAACTTCCCTAACCTGGTAAAGGAAAACGTCACACGAGTTCAGGAGGCACAGAGAACCCCAAACAAGAAGAAACCAAATAGACCCATGCCCAGACACATCACAATTAAAATGCCAAAAATTAAAAACAAAGAGAGAATCTTAAAGGCAGCAAGATAAAAGAAAACTGTTACCTACAAAGGAGTTCTCAAAAGGCTATCAGCTGATTTCTCATCAGAAAATCTATAGGCCAGAAAGGAATGGTATGAAGTACTCAGGGTAATGGAAAGCAAAGATCTGAGACCAAGATTACTATATCCAGCAAGGCTATCATTCAAAATAGACGGTCAAGTAAAGAGCTTCCCAGTAAAAAAAAGGCTAAAGGAGTTCATCACCACCACGCTGAGAAGCAGTTCAATGACTGTGCTTTATCCTATCTAATAAAAGACAAAAAGGGTAATTAACCTTACCTCTGCTATGCTTCCCATTGGCTAATCAGGGTGATATGCAAATTAACTGCCAACCAAGATGGC
>NW_005371082.1:3355348-3358944 GCF_000412655.1 Myotis brandtii | reverse complement strand
GACCCCCACCCCCGAGTGCACAAATTTTTGTGCACTGGGCCTCTAGTTAATTAATAAAAAAATAGGGAAGATTATAGAGAACACAACCCACCCTTAGAGATTTAAAGTTTAGTGATCCAGTTAGGAAAAAATGATAATAAAAAGATTGCATGTTTTTTATTTAGTCACTGGAAATTAACGTATAGAAAGGGACAGAAGGTACATGCTCTTCTGAGGGGTCCTACTACCAGTGTTTCTGTCAATCTAATGAGATATCACAAAAGGTAAGCTGAACAGAGGGTACATTTGAAACATCAATGCGTGATTAACATTATAAAGATCACTGTCCTTTAGCTGTATTTAATTGCATTTTATATATATCTATATATATCTATATATAAAGAGCCAGGGTCTGTAACGTCCAAAACAACTGAATGGACAACCGAACACCGGAAGTCAGTCCTGCAGTTGCCACGGCAACCCAGCACTGACAGCTGTGCTGACCAAGCACTGACTGCCGAAGGGGCTGCGAATCAGGCCTGGAGAGAGGCCTAGAGAGAGAAGCAGGGTCTGATCCACAGCCTCCATGGCAGCTGTTGATCAGCCCTTGCCTCTCTTTCTTTCCGGGCCGGGACAGCAGCCGTGGGGGCTGCTCATCAGCCCCACCTCACTGATCAGGCCCGGAGATAGGCCCGGAGATGCTGACTGGCATAGAAACAAACCAATCAGAACTTAATATGAGTGAACTGTGAAGGCAGAACCTAAGGTGGGGGCTGAGGAGGGGTTTTAAGGGCAATAGCTGTTTGGTGTAAGGTGTAAGAAAGAAGTTCAATTTTTTAATGACCGGTTTGGCAGTATAGTGCATATGGATGGCTATCAGTCCAGATATAGGGATTATGTATTTTTGTCTGCCAAGAGCATCTTCTCCTGCTGTAAAAGGCTTCTCCTCCCCCCCATTTAAGCAGTCCTATCCTATACAATCTATCTATACTAATAAAAGGGTAATATGCTAATTAGACCGGGTGGACCAGCCATCTTCCAGATGTTCGACTTCCTTCTGGGCAAAGCCATGGTGGTGGGGGCAGAGCAGAGGCAGTTAGGGGTGATAAGGCCAGCAGAGGAGGGCAGTTGGGGGTGAGATCAGGTCAGCAGGGAGTTAGGGGCAATCAGGCTGGCAGGGGAGAGCAGTTAGGGGTGATCCGGCAGGCAGAGGCAGTTAGGGACAATCAGGACAGCAGGGGAGAGCAGTTAGGGGCGAGATCAGGCCAGCATGGGAGGGCCATTGGGGGCGAGCATGCTGGTAGGAAAGGGCAGTTGGGGCTGAGATCAGACCTGCAGGGGAGGGCAATTGGGGGCGAGATCAGGCCGGCAAGGGAGGACAGTTGGGGGCAAGATCAGGCCAGCAGGGTAGGGAAGTTATGGGTGATCAGGCAGGCAGAGGCACTTAGGGGTGATCAGGCCAGCAGGGGAGGGCAGTTAGGGGTGATCAAGTAGGCAGGCAGAGGCAGTTAGGGGTAATCAGGGTGGCAGGCAGGTGAGCGGTTAGGAGCCAGCAGTCCCAGATTGCGAGAAGGATGTCTAACTGCCGGTTTAGGCCCAATTCCTGTTGGATTGGGCCTAAACCAGCACTCGGACATCCCCCAAGGGGTCCCTGATTGGAGAGGGTGCAGGCTGGGCTGAGGGATCCGCCCCCCCCATGCATGAATTTCATGCACTGGGACACTAGTAAAATATAAAACCCAAACCATGTATAGCTTTATTAATTTAAAGCAATATACCAAGTCATTTGAGCTTAATTATTAGCAGTGTATTGCTATCTGGCTATATATACTTAAGAAGATAAATCTCATTCAGATGACAAAGTGAGAGATAATGTCCATAGCTGGGCAAAATATTCATGTGATTGCTACTCTTTATGATGGTTCAAGTTTATGTGTCAACTTGGCTAGGCCATGTGCTCAGTAGTTGGGTCAAATATTAGTCAAGATGTTGCTCTGAAACATTCTGTATGTGTGATTAATACCTATGCTCAACTGACTTTAAGTAAAAGATATTATTCTCAAAAATGTAGGTGGGCCTCATCCAATTAGATCAGGGGTGGGGAAAGTCCAGCCCTTGGGCTGAGTAAGGCCCGAGAAATAATTTGATCTGGCCATCCCAGGCATTAGTAGTGAAATAATTAAATGTTTGACCAAATATAGCAGGCTAATTTTTAAGTTGATAATTTTGTATGGCCCGAGAATGATGTTATAAATATCCAAATGGCCCTTGGCATAAAAATGATTCCTCACTCTTGAATTAGATGACAGCCTTAAGCAGAAAGACTGAGGTTTTCTGGAGAGGAAGGAATTCTGCCTCAAGACTATAACAGAGAAGAAGAAGCAAGATGGTGGCATAGGTGAACACCTGTACTTGCTGCCTCTCACAACCACATCAAAACTACAATTCAAAGACAGAACAGATATCATCCAGAACCACAGGAGTGCTGGCTGAGTGGAAGTTCTGCAACTGAAAGGAAAGAAAAAAGTGCATTGAGATTGGTAGGAGGTGCAGAGGTGAGGAAGCGCATGCAAAACAGCCTGACAACTGGGTGCGCTGTTGTTTTTTTCAGTGGGGAGGGAGATACAAGCTCCTTATTGCTCTGAACTCCCCTTCTGTGTGAGACTCTGGGGACCCAGACTCATAGGGGAGAAACTGGACTGTCTGGAATTGGGACAGGAATGCGAGGGCGGCTTTCTCTAGGTGCTCGCAGCAATCATTGTTCCTGTGTGGGGGCAAGGGACGCGGAGACGCGGAGATGTGGAGACGCGGAAACCTCCCCAATGCAGGGCTGACTGACAGCCATTGCTGTTTGCTCCGCCCTGGTGATTCCCTGAGACCCTGCCCCACCCAATTTACAACCCCACCCAAGCTGTGTGCGGCAGCTTTTGCATATGAATGGCTTGTCCTTTCGCAGCCTAACCTAACAAACTGCAGCTGGGTCAGAGAGCACCAAAGCTTCCAAAAGAAGGCCCAAGGTTTGGCAGCAGCATCCTGCCTTGCTTCACAGCTGGGCCTCATCCGTGCACTTACAAACCCCCAAAAAAGAGGAGGAATCTGCAGATCTCGCTGTAGCTCCTGCTGGGTGGCCTCAGGCAGTGGCTGATCTTGCACCTCCTTGGAGATCCAAGAGCCAGTGTACCCAGTGGTCAGAGTGAGACCATCCAGATTACAACTCTTCACATCCATAAGAGACACACTCAGGGGGCAGACTCAGTAAGCACCAAAGCCCCACTGAAGCAAGTCCTGCCCCATAAGGGTGTCTCCAGCACAGAAGTTCTCCCATTGTAGACACAGCTGGTCCTCACAGCCAATTGGCTTGGAGGTCAATTCCTCCCAGTGATACCAACAGCAATCAAGGCTTAACTACAACAAGACTGTGCACACAGCCCACAAAGGGGTGCACCAAGAGTGTCCACCTCAGGTGATTGGGGAGGCTGAGCCACTGGCCCCTATAGGACACCTAGCACACAAAGCCACTCTATCAACACAGGGAAGCAGCCAAAATGCAGAGACAAAGAAACATGTCACAAATGAAAGAAATGGAGGAAAGCAAACTACTGGATATAGAGTTCAAA
>NW_005371082.1:3351902-3354379 GCF_000412655.1 Myotis brandtii | reverse complement strand
GGTGGGGTGGGAACCGGGTGGAGGGGAGCTATGGGGGGAAAAAGAGGAACAACTGTAATAATCTGGACAATAAATATTTATTTAAAAAAAAAAAAAGACTGTAACAGAAATCCTGCTTGAGCTTCTGGCCTGTCAGCCTGTCGGGGTCCAACCCCAGCAGGTCCAGGGGTCCCCAAAGGTGTGGACGGAGTCGGCGAAGAAGGAATGACATGGAGACTGGGTTCAGTTCATCAGCATAGCGAGGTTCTCCCTCCAGGAAAAACAATCCTGTAAGTCAATAACAACAACACAATACTCCTGTGGAATTGCCACAGGGGAGGGCAATCCAGGTTGTAAGGAGCCCATATCTTCCATGGTGTCATTTATGGCCCTTAGATCTTGCAAAAGTCTCCACTTGCCTGATTTCTTTTTTATTACAAATATGGGTGTGTTCCAGGGACTATTTGATGGCTCTATATGTCCCTCTGCTAATTGCTGATCAATTAATTGTCGGGCTGCTGCTATTTTCTCAGATGTTAAGGGCCATTGCTCGACCCATACTGGTTGTGATGATTTCCAGACTATGGGATCAGCAGTCCTATGGGGGCGCCAGATGTTGGGGTCCAACCCCAGCGGGTCCAGGGGTCCCCAAAGGTGTGGACGGAGTCGGCGAAGAAGGAATGACACGGAGACAGCCTTCAGTTGATCAGCAGCCTAGTCAGGACCTCTAGCCAGGATCTCCAGCCAAAGTTCTGGTCGGAGTTCTGGTTAGGAACTGATCAGGATCTGATGTTTATTGTCTTGTTACATCTATATTTATACCAGCCGATTTTAATCCTGTCAATTTCTATTACAAAGGTTAGGGCGTTTCTTATCTCCATTCCAGGGAGTAAAGATTATGTAGCTTAACTACCCGCCTGGCACTTAGTTAAGGGGTTGTATCCCCTCCCTAACCTCAGGGAAAAATCCCTACCTGGGGAAACAACCTTTCTCGGAGAGGTGACCTTGGTTAAAACACATGGCGCTTAAGGAGAGCAAACATATTAAGAACAATATGCTATATATGCCAGGTCCCTTGAAACATATGCTGTGCAGATGTTTCTTTCCTGCAGTGACTGTGTCAAGCAGCAAGGATGGACCGGCTTCTGGCATCAGCCTGCACTACAGATTTCAAACTGGCTAGCCCTGCCAATCATGAGCCAGCTCTTTAAAATAAATCTATATCTGTGCCTATGCCTCTATCTCTCTCCCTATGTCTCACATATATTCTAAGGGTCTGTTTTGTGCTTCTCTGGAGAAGCCTGACTGACACACTCTGTCTCTATTTACACAATCTGTGTGATACTATGAACGTTTATCTGACCTCTGAATGCTTCAGTTTCTTCACTGAAACATGGAGAAAATTTCAGTATAAACCTTTATAGAGATATCCGAAGGTTAAACAAAAATAATCCATGTAAAGTTCTTAGTATGGGGGCTAGCACACAATAAATATTTGATAAATATTAGATGTCACTGTGTTGCTATTATTATAACAAACAAATATTGATGTTGAACATTTTTAAAACCTTAGGTTAAATTTTAATTTATATTAAAAAAATAAGAAAGTTTTCTTACATCTATCTTATACTTGAAATGCAAGGACAGTTGGTCAAATACTACCCTGGTCATATTCAAATGTTCTTCCCTATATAATAGAATCAGTTCTACCAGAATTATTCTTATCAGTGTCCTGTCCAAAATTAACCAAACCCTAAAATCTGCCAGGCAGAGACTTAATAAAAATACTTAATGGAATCAAATAAAATGAAGATATACAAATGAAGAACATTAACAATCAAAATAAGCTACTTCACTCCTAGTTTTCTAGAAAACTTCATTATACAGAAGAAGATGAAAGTTATGCCCCTAATTTGTAATTTATAAATAACTGTAGAGGGCCGCCTGAGAGGCACCTAGGGATTTTCTTATAATTATTGTCAGCTGAACTCAGAGCATAGGCAGCCACGCCCTGAGAACATGCTTCCCCAATAAGGCTGGACATGTTAATCAGGCAGGGGCGGAACTAGATATGTAAATCTAGGCCTTTAAAATAAACCTGCTGTGTGTCTCAGGCCGCTTTGCTGCCTCTCCATCAGAGAGGATGGCGCCCACCTGGCCCCAGCTTAAAATCTATTTCTGCATCTTGGTCTTTCTTTAATTTCTTAATCCCCAGCTCCTCCACTCAAGAACCTGTCGTTTTCCCGTGTGGGTCGCGGGAAACAGAAACAGCCCACCACATTTGGCGCGCCGAACAGGGATTGAGTAAGGAGGCAAGAGAAGAAAGCGAGGGGGTCGCTCCTGGAAGTGTGCACACGACAGTTTGAAGGTAAGGAGTGTATTGTGTGAATTGAATCAACTGGGTGTAAAATATGGGTAATTCAGGGTCTCAGGAAAGAGATCTCTACTCTCAAATACTTAAAAGTATGCTTTAAACTATGCTCTGTTAATTGTAGTCA
>NW_005371082.1:3344143-3347228 GCF_000412655.1 Myotis brandtii | reverse complement strand
CATCAGAGAGGATGGCGCCCACCTGGCCCCAGCTTAAAATCTATTTCTGCATCTTGGTCTTTCTTTAATTTCTTAATCCCCAGCTCCTCCACTCAAGAACCTGTCGTTTTCCCGTGTGGGTCGCGGGAAACAGAAACAGCCCACCACAATAACCAATTTTGGTTTTAATTGTACTATAATCATAAATGCTCTAATTTGAGATAAAATCCTTTTTAAGAGCAAGTAAATAAAAAAATATGTAAGAAAAAAATTTAAGAAGAATATATCACTTGTCCATAGTAAATGTTTATATTATTAGTTGTATATAAGAAAAATTAAGAATGATATAAATTTACTAAATTGGAAGGTTTGGTTCTTTATTAAAAAAATATTTTTATTGATTTCAGAATGGAAGGGAGAGGGAGAGACAGAAACATCAATGATGAGAGAGAATCATGGAACCACTGCCTCCTGCATGCCCCTTCTGGGGATCAAGCCCGAAACCTTGGCATGTACTCTGACCAGGAATCTGACCATGAGATCCTGGTTCATGGGTGGACGCTCAAACACTGAGCCACACCGGCTGGACAAAGGTTTGATTCTTTGAGATTAAAATACTTGCCTAAACAAATTTTGTATTATGTATACATAATTCTAAATTAGAAATAACTTCTATTGGAGCTACTTTTAAAAGTTTAGATTTTTTCTAAACCATTGTAGAGACATTACTAAAGATATGAAAAATTACGGTAATTTTTAATACTTTCAATCATAATCTCTAAATCATTTAAAAATTTACAGTCATTTTTAGTTCTATCATAATTAATCTATGAGTTATTTTCTTGTAATCTGTTATAACTCACCTATGAGAAACTGCTCCCCAAGCACCATGCTTGTTTGTGAGAATGTTAAGGATCTTCTGTTTCAGTTGATTTGCTGTAACGTGATCTCGATGTTTTGCAGCACTAATGAGATGGTCACACATCTTTTCTTCCTCTCTCCTATCAGCAGCATACTGGGCACACTGCGACTATGTAAAGAAATGCAAACAATGTATGACTTCAACTGTGCATTAGTAAGGAATGCTATCTAATTTTAAGTTAAATGCTAATAAACTCAGATAATATAATCTTTTGAAACTTTATTCTAAAGAACACATACAGTTCCCTTTCAAACTTTTAAAAATGTGTTCTTTGTGTTTATACATATGTGTATGTAAAATAACTTGGATAATGTTAGCTCTCTGTATTCATGGCCATTGGTATTGATAACATAGCTAATCATTCTCATTGTGTATCAAAAGGTTCAAGATGATCATTTCTTTAAGCATGTTTGATTTTTTAAATAAGTTTGGTATAGGGTGGATTGACTACAAATTTTGATATTACTAAGTATGTAATATAATGAGTCATATAAGAAAGGAAAACTATATACATCTAAATAAATGCATATAACTAGTTCACATTCATCATTACTATGGAAAAAGCTGTGTCATGGAAGGTACTTGAACATATCTCGTCCTCTATCTATTGTCATAAACTATTATCACAAGTCATTATAACAAATTAAGAAGAATTCATTCATATTCTAATTCATCTTTTT
Source organism: Myotis brandtii (assembly GCF_000412655.1). Lineage (NCBI taxonomy): Eukaryota > Metazoa > Chordata > Mammalia > Chiroptera > Vespertilionidae > Myotis > Myotis brandtii. The sequence continues at coordinate 3,345,647 of NW_005371082.1, read as the reverse complement.
GTACAGGGAATCACCAATTAGTACAATGATCTGCCTCATAATGAGGTTAATATTTCATTAGTTCATAGGAGAATACAATTAAAATTTCATTTTTCTTCCTTACCAATTGCAGTGGTTAACTAAGAAAAACTTAACCATGAAACATTCATCTCACATTAAATATACGTTTTCTCTTAATTAGAGGCTTTAAATTCCTCAAAAAGTCCCAGTAAAATGCCATGACTTTTATAAAGTCTTTTGTAATTTAAAAATAACTGGTGAACACACAACAACAACAACAACACACACATCAATGCATTTACTAATATAGTTTTAACTAAAAATACAACACACACACATCAATGCATTTACTAAAGTAGCTTTAACTAAAAAACACACACAAATTAAACATTTGGGTTAATAAGAAATGTACAGTCATAAGTAACAATGGTAAGACTCTCAAAATTAAGTTTAAATCAGTATTTTATGTATACATAATCTAAAAATCACTGAGTCTTCATATCCTTCTTCATAACTTCTTAGCACTTTTTGCCATCAGCCTCAATAAAGTACTCTCATCCCCAAGGGGGTGAAAACTAGTGTTGGGTGAATGTGAAAAAAAACACCTTACTATTTTAATATATAAAGCACAGATGTATATACAGTACAAAAATAGATATGCAGCATATTGAAGGTAATAAAATATCATTGGGAAATAATTAGGATAAAAATTGTATAAAAAGATTTCTTAGGGGGCAATAGTGCAAAAAAAGGTTGAAAAGCACTGCACTTAGCTTAATAGGATTTTGAGTAGCTATGTGTTAAAGCTAGTAACTAATATCTGGCATCATAAAATTCCATTTTAAATGTTTTCACATGACAAATATTAATTTGCACATATCCCTGTAAAATATCTTGCTTTTCTTAGTAGAAATACAGGATGGGACAAAAGTAGGGTTACAGTTGTTTATATGGAAAATAATACAATAATCCTATATAATAAAAACCTAATATGCAAATAAATGGAACAGCAGAAGGACCAACAGAATGACCAGCCGCTATGATGTGCACTGACCACTGGGGGGCAGACGCTCAACGCAGGGGGCAGCTCCTGCATTGAGCGTCTGCCCCCTGAGAGGGAGGTGACTGGTGGCAGCGATCAGGGGTGGCAATCAGGGGGTGGGGCCGGCCAGAAGGCGGCGCCAGGCCACTAGCCAAGGCGGGTGCCAGCAGGGGCCCCCCCATTTGGCCACCAGCTGGCCGCCCCAAAGATGGCCCTGATCACTGGCCAGGCCTAGGGACCCTACCCTATATATTGGGAACAGTCTCTTAGATTTAAAAATTAAAACCTGGCAAGGCTACTCTAATACTGAAAAAACCAGGATGATTCAGTGATGTCATGCATGGACTCTGGCTTGCACATTTTGTGGCCAGCCCTGATTCTGACACTTATACCTGTGTGACAAAGCCAATTACTCAACTTCTCTCTGCTTCAGTTTTTCCACCCATAAGATGGGGAAAATGG
>NW_005371082.1:3340547-3341361 GCF_000412655.1 Myotis brandtii | reverse complement strand
TTGTGTATGGTGTAAGTTGGTGGTCTAGTTTAATTTTTTTGCATGTATCTGTCAAATTTTCCCAATACCATTTATTGAAGAGGCTGTCTTGACTCTATTGTATGTTCTTGCCTCCTTTGTCAAATATTAATTGAGCATAGTTGTTTGGGTTGATTTCTGGTTTCTCTATTCTATTCCATTGATCTATATGTCTGTTCTTGTGCCAATACCAAGCTGTTTTGAGAACAGTGGCTTTGTAATGCAGCTTGATATCTGGTATTGAGATCCCACCAACTTTGTTCTTCTTTCTCAGGATTGCTGCAGCTATTTGGGGTCTTGTTTTACTCCAGATAAATTTTTGGAGAGTTCGTTCTAGGTATGTGAAATATGCCGTTGGTATTTTAATGGGGATTGCATTGAATCTATAGATTGCTTTCGGTAGTATGGACAACTTGATGATGTTGATTCTACCAGTCCATGAACATGGTATGTTCATCCATATGTTTATGTCTTTCTCTATCTCTTTTTTCAGTGTCCTGTAGTTATCCCTGCATAGGTCTTTTACTTCCTTAGTCAAGTTTATTCCTAGGTATCTTAATTTTTTGGGTGCGATGGTAAATGGAATTGCTTTTTTAGTCTCTCTTTCTGTAAGTTCATTATTGGTGTATAGAAATGCCATAGATTTCTTGGCGTTAATTTTGTATTCTGCGACATTGCCAAATTCATTTATTAAGTCTAATAATTTTTTGATGGAGTCTTTAGGGTTTTCTATGTAAAGTATCATGTCATCTGCAAATAAGGACAGTTTTACTTCTTCTTTTCCAATTTGGATGCC
>NW_005371082.1:3319765-3333427 GCF_000412655.1 Myotis brandtii | reverse complement strand
TCATTAGTCAACAGAGCCAAATATCAACAGTACTTTTTCAAAATAGACTCGCCCAAGCCAAAAACCGACTTCTGCGCATGGGCCACGAAGTTTCAATCGCACTGTACGTGCGCCCACACGTGGAATTTTGTGGAAGAGCTACACTCAAGGGGCCAAAAAGCTGCATGTGGCTTGCGAGCCGCAGTTTGCCAACCACGGGTCTAGAGGATTTATCCAGTGATGTCAGTGGTGTATTAAAGTCCCCTACTAGAATTGTATTGTTGTCGATTTCTCCCTTGATATCTTCCAGGAGTTTTTTTCTTTTTATTCATTTGGGTGCTCCTGCATTGGCTGCATATATGTTTATCAGGGTTATATCCTCTTATTGTATTGATCCCTTTAGTATTATGAAGTGGCCTTCCTTTTCTCTTGTTATGGCCTTTATCTTCCAGGAGTTTTTTTTTATGTATTTGGGTGCTCCTGCATTGGGTGCATATATGTTTATCAGGGTTATATCCTCTTGTTGTATTGATCCCTTTAGTATTATGAAGTGGCCTTCCTTATCTCTTGTTATGGCCTTCACTTTGAGGTCTATTTTGTCGGATATAAGTATTGCTACCCCAGCTTTTTTTTCATTTCCATTTGCCTGAAAGATATTTTTCCATCCCTTCACTTTCAGTCTGTGTGAGTCCCTTCTAATGAGGTGGGTCTCTTGTAGACAGCAAATGTATGGGTCATGTTTTTTTATCCATTCAGCCACTCGATGTCTTTTGATTGGACCATTTAGTCCATTTACGTTTAAAGTTATTATTGAAAGGTACTTGTTTGTAGCCATTTCTTTTTTTGTGTGGCTGTTTTCTTTCTGGGCTTTTTATTTCTTCTTTTTACACCAGTCCCTTTAGCATTTCTTGCATTGCTGGCTTGGTGGTGGTGAACTCCCTTAGCCTTTTTTTGTCTGTGAAGCTTCTTATTTCCCCTTCAATTTTGAATGATAGCCTTGCTGGATAGAGTATTCTTGGGTTCAGTCCTTTGCTTTGCATCACTTTGTAGATTTCTGTCCATTCTTTTCTGGCCTGATGTGTTTCTGTTGAGAAATCATTTGATAATCTAATGGGAGATCCCTGGAATGTAACTCTCCATCTCTCTCTTGCAGCCTGTAAGATTCTCTCTTTGTCCTGAACATTTGCCATGGTAATTATGATGTGTCTTGGTGTGGGTCTTTTCGGGTTCACCTTGTTTGGGACTCTCTTTACTTGTGTGACTTTTTTCTTCCTCACCTCAGGGTAGTTTTCTGACATTATTTCTTTAAATAGATTTTCTAAACCTTGTTCCTCTTCCTATTGTTCTGGCACCCCTATTATGAGTGTGTTGCTTCATATCATGCTGTCCCATAGTTCCCTTAGGTTTTCCTCCTGTCTTTTAATTTTTTTCTTCAATTGCAGTTCATTTTGGGTGTGTTTTGCTTCCCTGTCTTCTAATTCACAAATTCGGTCCTCCGCTTCTCCTATTCTACTGTTGAAACTTGCCATGGTGTTTTTTATTGCAGCTATATCATTCTTCATTTCTTCTTGATTCTTACCTAAGTTATTGATTTTTTATCTGTTTCTTCTTGATTCTTACATAAGTTGTTGATTTTTTTCTCCATCAGGTTTATGAACTGCATGACCCTTATTCTGAATTCTTTTTCTGACATATTGCATGCCTCCGTTTCACTTAGCTGCTTTTCTGGCGATTTTTCCTTTTCTTTCCTTTGGGGATTTGTGTACCCATTTTGGGTCTCACCAACTGATCTAGATGTTGAGTCATGCAGGGGCTGCTCCTCATTTGGCAGTAGATCCTCTGGTGGATGCTGTTCGCAGCAGTGGTGTCACCTCTGGCTGGTTGGGGAGGCTGCTCTCACAGCTGATGTTCCTTGGACAGGGGTGGGCTGATCACGAGGTTGCTGCTCCTCAGATGCAGGCGGGCTGAGCACAGCTGCTGCTCCTTGGATTGAGGCTGGCTGCATGCTGCTGCTGTTCCTCAGATGGGGAGGGCTGCTTGCGTGGCTGCTGCTTCTCAGGCGGGAGTGAGCTGCACGTGCGGCTGCTGCTCCTCGGACGGGTGTGGGCTGCTCACCCAGGTGCAGGTCGTCAGACAGGTGCAGGCTGCGTGTGGTTGCTGCTCCTCGAACCAGAGCGGGCTGCGCAGGGCCACCGCTCCTTGGATGTGGTTGGTCTGCTCATGCAGCTGCTGCTCCTCGGCAGGGGCGAGCTGCTTGGGCGGCTGCTGCTCCTTGGGTGGGAGTGAACTGCACGTGTGGCTGCTGCTCCTCATACAGTGGCGGTCTGCTCACACGGCTGCTGCTCCTTGGATGGGGGATGGGCTGCTTGCACGGCTGCTGCTCCTCAGGCAGGAGCGAGCTTCACATGCTGCTTCTGCTCCTCGAATGGGGGCAGGCCGCTCACCCAGCTACTGCTTGTTGGACAGGTGCAGGCTGCATGTGGCTGCTGCTCCCTGGACCAGTGTGGACTGCACAGGGCTGCCAAATTTCATGCACCGGGCCTCTATTCCTATATAATAAAAGCCTAATATGCTAAGTGTCCAGTCGTCTGTTCAACCAAAGTGTAATATGCTAATGATATGTTAAGGCCATTCAAACGCTCACTATGATGTGTACTGACCACCAACAGGCAGACAGTCGACTGGTCGACCAGTCACTATGACATGCACTGACCACCAGGAGGCAGACGCTCTGACCAGTAAGTTAGCTTGCTGATGGGGTCTGGCCAATCGGGACTGAGCAAGATGGGCTGGACATGCCCTGGAGCCCTCCCATGATCCCTTCCTGTCTAGCCAACCTCCTGTGTCCCTACCAAGCCCTGATTGTGCACCAGTGGGTTCCCTTCGCCTAGCCCTCTCGCAATCCGGGACCCCTCGGGGGATGTCAGAGAGCTGGTTTCAACCTGATCCTGCAGGCCAGGCCCACTGGTGCATGAATTCATGCACCGGGCCTCTAGTTAATAAATAATAACACAAGAATAAACTCTGTTTTATGCACTCACAACTGTAAATCTACTTTTGCCCCTACCCTGTACCAGTATAAGTGAGTCAAAACTGATCCTGCATGGAATTCAGTTAATATTTTAAATCTTATTTACTAACAGAAGTCAAAAAATAATTCAATATTCTTCTTTTGTTTAGAGTTCTGACATATTTTATACCTAAAGATATTCTTCAATAATAGAATATAACTATACTGTTACCCAGAATTATAGCATGATATTCTGGTAAATATCTAAATGTTAGTTATTGTTCAGGTAATACAAACGTTCACTTTGAAAAGCAATTGTTAATGTACTTTAATCAAAGTTTAAAATATTTGGTATTTTTTTTGAAATAAGTTTTATGCAACCCCATATGACAAGTGTATGCTTTTTCATCTGACAAATGACACATAGGATATTGGTATTACCAGTAAAGTGCCAACAACTATTTCTCTGTCTCATGCTTTTCAGCTGGCCAGGTCAGAGATCACCAGACCTAGTATATCAACTTGCATGACTGAGAGAGCTGGTTTACTGAGATAAAAACCTCATCAAAACTGAAATGTTGGGCTACAACTTCAAGCCATATAGCAATTGTTCACATATGGCATCAGAGGAATACATTGGTGAAGTTATGTATTATTTTCAAGGCCACTGACAGTCCAACTTAAGGCAAACACCAGGTCCCCTAAATATTTCTGAAGTCATTTTTGTTTTGTTAATTGCATTAACGGTAGTAAATGTTATATTTAAAACACTAAAATAAAAATACTTGTTGAATTGAGGCAATATAAATATTGGTGAATAATTATTGACATGTTATAAATATAGAAATAATATTTTAAATTAAAAATTATTTCTATGGAATATATATTACTTCAACATCCTTTAGTGTTTACATAACAAATAGAAATGATAGTTAATTTATCCTTACTCAAAGTACTTATGAGGATTTTTAAACTATTATATTTCCATACATACATATAGATCTACATATATATCACACAACAGTAATGCTTCAATTGTCAATAAAATATCAATTATAAAAATAAAATATGAACTAAAATGCTCTGTGAACACTCTAAAGATGGACATATAATAATAAATTATTGAATGTTTGGTAAAACTCAGTTTCTTCATACAACCTCTTATTATACCCGTATCTAATGGTAAGTAAACTTTGCTCACTTAAAAACTATGAAAGCAATTGCATTAAAAATTTTTATTTACCTTTAAGGATAAGTTAGAATAACTTCAGTCTACTGAGTGGTTAGTAACAGGGCTGGAGGGATCTCTTCATGTTGTAAATGAGGTGAAATAAACTAGTGTTCTGAGTTTGACATTTACTAAAAAACTCCAAAGCCTTCAGTGAAATTTTCTCTTCAAAACACACTTCTTAATGTAAGGTTACCATTGGCAATCGCTGACTGATAATAGAAAAGCAGAATTTAGTCTGCTCCAAAAACCTTACCTCAAACTCTGCATGTTTATGTACATCCTCAGCTCTCTGTCTGTTCAAAATAAACTCAGCTTCATTTGCAACACGAACTATGTGGTCCTTCATAGCATGACATAGTAATCTAAAAAGAAAAGTATGTTTGAAGTTATTATTCTTAATAGTTTTGGTTAATCCAACTTTTTCAATAATCAATCTTCAGTATTATAAGCATTAATTATGCATACATTTCAGATAAAGCTACATTATAAAATTAATATAGTTGAAATTATAATTCAATGACATTTCAAATATAAAAATATGCCATAAAACTGTTACAGCAATGCTTCTGTTAAATAGTGTGTCTGTGAACAAATTATCTGGTGAATTTAATAAAGTTACTTTATGCAATAAAATAAAGAGTAAAAGACATCCAAATATGAAAGGAGGAAGTAAAACTGTCATTATTCGCCAATGACATGATATTGTACATAGAAAACCCTAAAGACTCCACCAAAAAACTAATACTAGATTTAATAAATAAATTTGGCAATGTAGCAGGATAAAAAATTAACACCCATAAATCAATGGCATTTTTATACACCAATAATAAACTCTCAGAAAGAGAAACAACAACAAACCAAAACAGTCCCATTGCAACAACAAAAAATTTAAGATACTTAGGAATAAACTTAACCTAGGAGGCAAAACACCTGCACTCAGAAAACTACAGGACATTGAAAAAGAGGAAGATATAAATAAGTGGAAGAATATACTGTGTTCTTGTTTTTTTATTTTTTTTTTGTTTTTTTTTTTGAGAAGCAAACTTATAAAGTAATTTCATCTTCTTTACCTACATTTTTTAAAAATTAGTTCTCATACTCATATCCATTATCTAGTTTTGCTCCACATAAACTTTAAACAAGGATGCTATTTTCAAAATCACCATTCATTTTTTTCACTGCTCATTACTGAAATGAATCATCCCCTTTTTTTTCTTGCCCAAGTTGTCATAAATTTCAATCAGAATAGGATAGCTTTAAGTTTGTATTAACTTTTGTATTTACCAAATACCAATTCATATAATTCTGCATTTATTATTCACTACATTCTGTCTATCCATGGCAAACTTGTCTTCACTGATAAATATGTACAAGCAAAATATAATACTTATGTATCCTGATATTCCTAAACTATGACTTAAATATAATTTTTAATCCTCACTAAGGATATTTTTAAATTTATTTTTAGAGAGAAGAAGAGGGAAGAGGGAGAGGGAGCAGGAGAGAGAGAGAGAGGGGGGGAGGAAGAGAGAGAGAGGGAGAGAGAGAGAGAGACCGGTTGTGGGGATCCAACCTGAAACCGTAGGTATGTTCCCTGACTGGGAATTGAACTTGCAACCTTCTTTTTGGTGCACAGCAAGATGCTCCAACCAACTGAGCCACCTGGCTGGGGCTAATTTTTCAAAGCTATGTATGTCTTTGAAGTGAGTCTGACTCTATTGAATTTATTTCTGCTTTTTCAGGTAGTAAGGTTGAATAACATAGTATTAAATTTTATTATCTTTTCACAAATTTAGTATCTATGTGGCATCTTCTAATTTAAATTCTGAGCAGCACTAAACTGAAGATAGTTCTCATTAGAAATCTTCCCAAAACCCATGTCTGGTCTGATATAGAGTTCATTACTCCATGATGAGATTTGGGTGACTCTGTCGCTCTGGACTACCAGAACTTCCTGGCAGTATGACAGAGGCACCACTAAAATCTTGCATAGCAGCAGGATCATGGAGATAGCACTTAGAAACATGTAAAGGTAATCTCTCATATCACTTGAAAGGGACAGAGGCACATTCTAATAGAAATATTGTCTAGTTTACAGTAAAGTTAACAAAAACATAAGTTATTCAAAGAACCCAAGGCTAGGGCAATCTGTTCGAAACAACAATACTTAGGGGGAAAAAAACACCCACTCCTCTACAAATAATGTTCCGGGCAAACAATCATATTGATAGTCTTAATCTCAATCACTGAGGGAGCTGGAAAAATAAGAAGTTAAACAAAGACTGTAAGAAACTCTAAAAATTAATTTTGATGAAATCATCGGCCTATATTTTATATAACTAAGGTTTCAAAAGAGAAAGATGTGAGATGTTTGTATTCAGTTCAAAGTCTTTGCTTAGTGTCTGAAGGCTGAAGAAAGCCAGGGAAAAAATCAAATATATGCAAATTAGTGAAAATTACAAAAATTAAATAGATTAACAGAAGAAAGCAGAAAAGTAGAGAGGCTCAGGATTTGGCTGGTTAGTAGTACTATACCCAGGAGCAAAACGGTGGATTGACAAAGCAAAGAGGCATGGGTAGCAGAGAAGGGGATGGGGAAGGGAAGAGGCTTTCCTCAGAAACACCAGGGAAATTGCTAAAATTACTTGAAAGTCTGTTCTCCTATCTGTGACACTTATGCATTATATATCAACTAATGTATGTTGTTTTATTTTCATGCAAAGACAGCACCTTTTAACTGATTCACAGTCATTCTGGGAAACTTCATTATCCATGTGGAAAACCATTCACCAATACAAAAATATCTTCCAGACTTTCCTAAGGGGCTTTGTGTTTGTATTTGGACAGCCCTTTAACACTCAGCTAGGCAGGTTTCCACTCTACCTTAGCATCCACTCTCTGCTTACATAGTGTCCATGTCAGCAGAAGGTAAGGGTTTAAAGATCCTTCTTAGGTGCTTCTTTCCAGAGCATGCATACAGTCCTAAGCGTGAGTGTGGCCTTTAGATTTCCAAAATATGCCATAAGTTTTTAAAGCCCTTATGTACATCTCATTCCCAGCTGTTCCTCCTAAGCTTTTTGGTTAGTCTATTATTTGCCCCAACTGTTATGTATCACCTCAGGCAGTGGCGACCTAAGACATTAGTCTATAAATGTTTTCCACAAATGCCCTCAAGGAACCAGCTTTATTCATATTAGACAGGCCAGAACAAATAATTGAGTAAAATTATTTGCTAGTAAGATCCATTTTGCTCCCTCTGGTACAGTACTTGTAATGTGAATTTGAAAAAAAAAAAAGCCCCCATTGAACTGGGGAGCAAAGAATAAATGGGACTGGGATAAGTTAAAATCTCAGAATTACTCCATCACCCTCATACTTTTTAAAAATATTTTTGTTGCATATACAATTACCAAGTATTATTATTTTTCTCAACTCTTTAAAAGTATGTCACATTCTTCTAACTTTCATTATTGTTTTGCTAATTTTTCTCTTTTTGTTCATACCTGTTATTTTGTGTGGGTGCTTTTATCTCTTTATCTTTGGTGTTTTACAATGTTAGTACCATGACTCTAGGATGGGTTTCTTTGATTTATCCTACTTTACATGTGATTCCTATACCTCTATAGTCATGGTTTCAATCAGTTCTAAAATATTCACGACAATCATCTTTTAAAATTTTTCATCTACTCTGTAATCTCTGAATTTTCAATTTGATGACTTGTAAATTAAACTTTCTAAATCGACTTTCATATCTGTTAATACACTTTTCATTTGTCACCTCTTTTTTTTCCTCTGTATTCTGGATAAATGTTTTAATATATATGTTCCAGGTCAATAATTTCCTACAACTTTATCTAATCTGACAAATCATCAATACATAGATTTTTTTTCAAAAACTGTATTTTTAAATTCTACTAGTTTCAATTTTTAAAATCTTCCTGTTCATTTTATTTCCTGTATTTCACAATTCTAATCTTGACAGTCCTTGAAGATACAAATTTTTGTGTTTTTCCTTATTGATGTTCATACAAAGTATCTTTCGATTTCATGTACTTAGTCATCTTTGATTGTTACACATTTGTGGTTTTAATCTGTGTGAGTCCAACAGAACTAATGTGGGTATGTGTTTGCTTTTATCTCTGCTGATATAAAGGAGAGCCCACTAGAACCATATCAGCCTCTTGTAAGGATGTTGGCTTAACCTGAAATTTCCAGGCTAGATTTTTTACTTAATTTCTGGCTAAAAGCTTAAAATCCCCAAAGCACTGTTCTTTTAGGCATATGACCCAGGGCATACCTATTCTTTGAGGCACCAGTTTATTAGGTGGAGAAGTGGCCCTGGAGAACTCCTCAGACCCATACTGCCCTATCTAAAATTGTAAGATTATATTTTAAGATCCCTATGTAGAATCTGAATGTTCTACAGCAGAAGGAATCTTAGATCCCTAAGTAACCCATACAGCTTTAATAGAAGTCCCTATTCATTTTTAACCCATTGAAATGGGACTTTAAAAACATTCTATACTAAATCATCAAGCTTTGTCAATTTTTACTTTCTTAATATATTTTAATCTATTTATTCACTGCATTAATATTGCTTTAACTTAAGCCTTATTAATCTCTTATTTAGATTACAATAGCTTCCTAATTTTTCTGTCTCTTCCAAATCTGCTATCTTCTAATACATTTTCACTTTGCCATTAGTGTTATTTACAATTAAATTTCTTCAGGGACTACATATAACAGACAAGATAATAGTCAAACTTATATATAGATGCCTGTCTACTTTCCAAACTTGTCCTTGGCCACTCTGTCATACTTATCCTATGTTCTAGAAAGCCTTTGTAGTTCCTTTAATGAGTCATACTATTTCAGGGCACTTTTGTATGCCATTTCTTCTTCCTATAACTCCTGTCATCCACTTCTCCCAATAGAACTAAGAGAATGTCTCATAATTTCTCAAACCTTCTGGGCATTATAATATTAAACATTGTCTTAGGTTTATTTTTCTTTCTTTTTAACAAGTCTCTCTCAGACTGTAAGGTTTGTTAAATAAGTTATAATGCTGATTCATCTCTATATCTAATATGATTTGTATGGTACCTGTCATAAAGTATGGACTCATCGATATTATATAACTAATTGGATAAATGACTGAATAAATTTAGGAAGGAGGGCAAATAACATTTTAGATTTTAATGATAAGGTTGTTTTTTAACTATAAAATCCTATGATACATTTAGCACACAGAAAATGAGGTAAATAAAAATATCCGATAACTTAGGAATATCTATTACAGATACTGTAAGGAGGAAATATCTGTTTTGTTCCTCACAGTAACTATATAACAGGAAGTAAATAAAGTGGTCTTTGCCTTCTCATGTAAGTTGATTTTTCAAAGGAAATAGAAAAGGAAAACAATTTGTTCAGTCACATTCATTCCTGTTATAAAACAGGGTTGCAATGGCCCTGGCCAGCTTGGCTCAGTGGATAGAGTGTCAGCCTGCGGACTGAAGGGTCCCAGGTTCGATTCCGGCCGAGGGCACATGCCTGGGTTGCGGGCTCGATCCCCAGTAGGGGGTGTGCAGGAGGCAGCCGATCAATGATTCTCTCTCATCATTGATGTTTCTATCTCTCTTTCCTTCTCCCTTCCTCTCTGAAATCAATAAAAATATATTTAAAAAAACACACAAAAAAACAGGGTTGCTATGGATGTAGGAAATAATAACTCAGGAGACAAAACAAAGTATTCTATTTCCATTGAAATAGTTATCAACAATGCAAGAGCTGATGTTCTAGGAAGTATCCAATTTTATTTAGTTTGTTATTTAAACTTAAATATTTCTGTAATTTAATGAAAGAAAAAAGTCAATAGCAAAGGCAATGTGAGAGGTCAGACAAATTAGTCTTCCATCATCTGTAGATGAGTTAGGGGACTAAAGGCAGAACTAGCTTGTATTTAAGTTCTGCCTTTTCATAGCGTTAAAAACTTGGACCAATACTTCACCCTGTGTCTGAGTTTTAATTTCCTGTTACTGTTTCAGATGCCTCTATAAACTGGAGGAAAGAGTACATTCCCAAATTGTAAGATTATATTTTAAGATCCCATTTATTTAGTCAAGAAGACAGACTCTGATTGGAGGTGAAGTGGCCACACAGTGCAGGAGCAGATGTAATAAGTTAGTGTCACCTCCTCTGGCCCCCAAAATCTCAAAGGCAGACACAGAGTTTCTAGTGACATTGCAAGGTAGAGTGTGGCTGGATTGGAGAAGCTCAATTTCTTTCAGTGCTGCAGTCCTTTAATAGATTATTTAAAAATCTGGAAAAATTTACAATTTTTATTTTAAATTTTTTTATTTTGTAATGCTTAAAAACTTTGGTTCATGAACCATTTTAATGCCAACAAGACATTACCTAATGAAAATAGCAGAACAAATGCCTTGTTGCCCTGAGAAGTATCTGACACTAACTTTTCTGCATTCCCCCAAAATACATTTTCGTTAAAGAGGGAAGACCCTTACCTCATATGGTTGTTAGGAGCAAGTGAGATTATTTGCAAAGTCTTGACATTAATTAAGAACACAAAAAAAGCCGTTGACTTTTCTAAAAGATACACATTGAAACATTGGTTATCTTTATACTCACTAGAAGCAAAAAAACCCAAAGATAATAAAAATAATATTTAGCTATATGGAGCTCCATATCTGATGGGGCATCAAAGCATTTCTGCATATTCATAATTTAGGTTTGTAATAAACTGTGACACTAACCAAACTTTTTTTTTTTTTTGAAGTCTGACCTAATTTACTTATTCCATTAGCTGTGGAAACAGAGATGAGAACACCAGGGCACAGTGTGGTCTACGCAGCAGCCTTTCAGAGCCCTTCCATTCATGCAGAAAAAGGGAAAGTGGAATAGACATAAACTTAAAATTTTACACATACGGTTGCTAGGGAGAAATTATACAGGGAAACTAGTTATTCTCTTAAAATACTATATTTTCTAGAGGATAAAATCTATAAATTATTCATGCATTTGGGTCAACTTATTATATAAAAAATATAATCAGACCTACATTTGTCTCAGAATAGATTCAATATGGAAATTGGGGTTTTCCTTGGGCATAAGTAGAGAGAAGAAAGATAAATATAAAGGGTAGGGCTAGAACATCAGATTGAGATTTAAGGACTTGATGTGGAAGAGAAAGAGGCATTAAAAAGTTGGGAAGAGGAGAGAAAATTAGTACTGGTTGAAAACCACCCATTTCCCCCATCTTTCTTTAGAATTAAAGTATTTTATTTCTTTGCAAAAAACTTATCAATACGAGTTTGAACAGAACTTGTCTTCTTCTCATCATATAACTTATAAAATGGAGCAAGCATCTTTTCTAAGTCTTGGTGACTTGAACTTTCATATTTCTTTCTAAGTTTGGATTAGCTTTCATTGTGTTCTTTGTACTTTCAAAGTGGTGAAATATTCCTGAGTTTCTTTAAAGTGAAGTTTTAGGCTGGTATCACTTCCTCTGGGCCATTGTCCATCTTTTTGTCACAATGACTTTCCTCATTGATGTCCATAAGTTCACCTTCTCTGAATTCCTGTGACAGCCTAGCTACCTTGCTCCAAAGGGCACAGTGTCAACATTCCAGAATTACCTATATCTCGTGTAACCCATTTACTAGTATATTCAATTAGTATCCCACTGAAGTGACTTCAGCTTGTTTTTTTGTGTTCATAGTTCTTTTTTGTTTGTTTTTTCTTTATTGATTAAGGTATTACATATGTGTCCTTATCCTCCCATTGCCCCCACTCATGCCTTCAACCCCTGGTGTCTGTGTCCATTGGTTAGGTTTATATGCATGCATACAAGTCCTTTGGTTGATCTCTTCCCCTTATCCCCACCCCCCGCTACCTTCCCTCTGAGGTTTGGTGGTCTGCTTGATGCTTCTCTGCAACTGGATCTGTTTTTGTTCATCAGTTTATGTTGTTCATTATATTCCACAAATGAGTGAGATCATGTGATATTTATCTTTCTCTGACTGGCTTATTTCACTTAGCATAATACTCTCCAGTTCCACCCGTGCTGTTGCAAATGGTAAGAATTCCTTCTTTTTTTACAGCAGCGTAGTATTCCATTGTGTAGATGTACCCACAGTTTTTTAATCCACTCATCTGCTGATGGGCATTTAGTCTGTTTCCAAATCTTAGCTATGGTAAATCCTTTCTAATTGTTTCTGTTTTCTTGGGATATATTCCTAGAAGTAGTATTACTGGCAAATGGTAGTTCCATTTTTAGTTTTTTGAGGAAACTCCATACTGTTCTCCACAGTGGATGCACAAGTCTGCATTCCCAACAGTAGTGCAAGAGGGTTCCGTTCAGTTTTAGCAACATCATATTTTGTCTCTTTGCTGTACTTTACTCTTTAATCTGTTGGTTATCCACTTTGGGGAATTGTCATGTGAATTTACACTTGGAGAAAAGAGGCAATGTGCATTGCTGTCTATGTTTGAACTAAATACAAATGTGCAGTGACTAATCATTGACGGACTTTGAAGAAGGGGCATGTTGGTCACTGCTCATGATGCCACATCTATTATATACATGGGGATTTATGGATCAAATAGCCCACAACTCTTATATAATACAGTTAAGATCTATCCTATCTAATAATAGAGAAACATGGTAATTAGCCCTACCTCCGCTACCCATCCCATTGGCTAATCAGGGCGATATGCAAATTAACTGCCAACCAAGATGGCGGCCGGCAGCCAGGCAGCTTGAAGCGAACATGAGGCTTGCTTGCTTCAGTGACGGAGGAAGCCAACGTTCCCCGCCTGCTTCTGCCGGCCTCTGAGCTTGCAGTTTGAAACATTGTTACAAATATAGAAGCTAAACAAAACCCCAGAAACCTGCTTTCAGCCAGCTGGGATCTCAGAGCTGGAGTTGAAACAGTGTATCGATTATAGAACCCAAACAAACCAGATACCTGCTTTCAGCAGCTGAGGCCTCAGAGCTGGAGCCAAACCTCAGAGCTAAAGCTGGCCCAGAATTTAAAAAAAAAGAAAAAAAGGAGTGGTTGGGAGCTTCAGTCACCCGCCAGCCTGAAAACAGCCCTCAGCCCCTCACCCAGACTGGCCAGGCACCCCAGTGGGGACCCCCAACCTGAAGGGGGTGTGACCAGATGCAAACAGCCATCATCCCCTCATCCAGGTGGCAGGCACCTCAGTGGGGACCCCCACCATGATCCAGGACACCCTTCAGGGAAAACCAGCCGGCCCCCACCCGTGCACCAGGCCTCTATCCTATATAGTAAAAGGGTAATATGTCTCCCGGCACCAGGATCAGCGGAGCAGTGAGGTCTCACTGCCCCTGTGTCAAGCAGAGCCGCGAGGCCTCCCAGCACCGGGATCAGCGTGACAGGGGGCAGCAACCAAACCCCCTGAT
>NW_005371082.1:3318506-3319042 GCF_000412655.1 Myotis brandtii | reverse complement strand
GGGCTGCACCTAGGGATTGGGCCTGCCCTCTGCCACCCGGGAGCAGGCCTAAGCCAGCAGGTTGTTATCTCCCGAGGGGTCCCAGACTGCGAGAGGGCACAGGCCGGGCTGAGGGACCCTCTCTCCCCCCCGAGTGCACAAATTTTTGTGCACCGGGCCTCTAGTATATATACATATAAAGAGCCAGGGGCCATTGCAACCGAACGGATGACTGAATGGACTACCAAACAGGCTGAGTGGGGCAACAAGGCTGGCAGGGGGGTTAGTCAGGGATGACAAAACGACTGAGCAGCAGGCTGCGTGGGCAACCAGGCCGTCAGGGGGGTTAGTGAGGGACGACTAAATGACTGAACACCAGGCTGCGTGGGGCGACCAGGTCAGCAGTGGGGCAGTGAGGGATGACCAGGCCAGCAGGGGGGCAGTTGGGGGTTATCAGGCCAGCATGGGGGGCCATGAGGGGAACCAAGCCAGCAGGGGGGCAGTTGGGGGCAACCAGGCTAGCAGAGGGGGGCAGTAAGGGGCGACCAGGCTGCCAG
>NW_005371082.1:3311221-3318440 GCF_000412655.1 Myotis brandtii | reverse complement strand
CTGCAGGGGGGACAGTAAGGGGAAACCATGCTGGCAGAGGGGGGAGGTAGGGGCGACCAGCCCATGGGGGGGCAGTTGGGTGCAACCAGGTTGACAGGCAGGGCAGTTGGGGGTGACCAGGCCAACAGGCAGAGGCAGTTAGGGGTGATCAGGCAGGCAGGCAAGTGAGAAGTTAGGAGCCAGCGGTCCCGGATTATGAGAGGAATGTCTGAGGGGTCCCAGATTGGAGAGGGTGCAGGCTGGGCTGAGGGGACCCCCCACCCCTGTGCACAAATTTCGTGCACCAGGCCTCTAGTACCATGATAACTGACATCTGAATTCTATTGTTGGAGGGTGGTGTTATTTAACTAGTTGTGGCTCTGAAACTTGTGCATTTTTCAACTGAGCAAAGCAAGGACAACATTTTGTTTCCTAATAAAAACATGGATCATCTGAATCATGGCAAACATTTGCTTGCAATAAGTAAGCTAAGAACAATAAAAACATTTTTATGTCCTTAAGAAATAAAAAAATTGAGAACTATGGTAGAGAAATGAATATACCCCAAATAGGGCACTGTTCCCTCTTTTTTGTTTTTTTAATATAAAGAATTATGAGTTTTATGAAATATTACTTAATTCTTAACATGTTAAAATAATGATGCCTAGGGAAAAAAGGATATTTGAAGGTTACTGAAAAGGAAAACAAGCTCAATACACATGCATATGCACCTATATTTTAAACCTGATTTAAAATTTAAAAATCTATTTCATATAAAATCTATGATACTAAATTCTGAAATATATTTCCCTCTTGCTTGAAATCTAGCCATTATTAAGTAGCACTACTATCTTACTTTTAAGTAAATAACATTTTACTTATCATCAATGTCTAAGTCTATGAATTAGTAATATTTATGATTTATACAGTACAATTAATTTTGTAAAAGCACAAGATTTTTTCACCTCATTCATTTACAAAACAACATATTTGATAACTTACTACATGTATAAAGTGAATAACAGAGTAATAACAAAAAGGTATAGATTAGGTTCTACATGAAAAAATGGAGAGGGAATTCCTGTTTTCAAGGAGTTTCTAGGGATTTTTTTGAAGTTCAGAATTAAAACAGAATCTCGATGCTAAGAAAAAGTTCATTACCTTTCAATTTTGGAATAAAAAACTTTTTTTTTAACAGTATTTTTTTTTTTTTTGCCAAATCAAAGACACAAAACAAACTCAAGTAAACCAAAACTTATTGGTTTAATCATTAAATAGTAATTGTTAAAGTAAAAGAGGATATTCAAGTTGGGGCCATATACTAATTACTAAAGAATTACACTTGGATGCAATAGGTTTCTCTTCTTCAAAACCCAATAAATTCAGTACAAATAGCAAGGCTTTCCTCCCCCTGTTTTAAAGAATACAATAAATACTTGGAATCTTGTAAATTTTAGGTTAAATTCAGTGCTAAATAATAATACAACCTGGCTTTTGTATGAATATCCATTAATTATATCTTATATGCATTCAAAAGAGTGATAAAGGTTTATTTTAGGCAAATGATTTATTTCAAAAGATCACCCAAATTCCATAATTTAAAAAAGTCTTATTTGCTTTAAGGTTCAATTCATATTTTAATAATTTAAAATCCAATTATTATTGCCAAGACATTATAGGGAATTTTACATCCCATTAACCTTGCTTTGTTTTAATTACAAAGATTCTTTGTTAGATTCCTTTAAATGATCTAGTTTATAATTTCAGCCTGTCCTAGGGAGTACTTTAATTCAGCTGCACATTCATCAACTGGTTTTGTTCTGTTAATTATAGACAACTGCACAATTGCTTTCTCCAGCTATGATTGATGAATTATATTCAAGAGTGTAGCTGTTAAATAGGATAAACATTTATAACAATTTCCACTTAAATAATTTTATCTTCATTCCCACAAGGACAAATTAAAGACATATTCTAACAACCAAGAGAAAGTGTTTTTATAGGTTTCATTTTAAACTATTAGAAAAAATTAAGGAAAATGCTCTATGTCCAGGCCAATGAAATACAAGCATGTGCAAAGAATCTAAGCTATGCTTAGCAATTAGTAAGCACCAATGAATAGGAATCAGATAAACAGAGCAACGTGTAACTATTGTACCTACATCCCAACTATCTAAATATATCTTTTGATCTGGAACTCCCAATTCAAATTCATGAAAGTGAAAGGTCTAAATTGAAAGGATATGAACCAAAGTAAAGGTGAAAGTCAGAAAATTCTAAATACCTATTATATGTAATAACAAAACAAAACAAAACAAAACAAAACCCTTACAGTTACTAAGAGCCTATATTACAGCAGTTGTAATAAATGTGGTATAGATTATTTCCAACCTTTAGAGAAACTGGGCTTCTTTCTTAGGTGTTACACTATTCTGCAATGTGAAACAATGTGAGAGGAAGATTATGTTACATGCCTAGCATCTAACAGTTGGGAGAACTGGTATTTGAATTCAGTACAAATAGTAAACATATGATTTGTATTATAACAGGAACTCCGGAAATGGCCACAAAATAGTGTATTATACACTACAAATAAACGGGCACTAACACTATGGTATGGGAAGTATAAACCAGGGGAAAATTGAAGGTGCTTTGAGAACCTAAGAAAGTACCTATAATCTGGAGTAGCAATGGGGAGAGATTGGTGCTCAGTGAAGAGATTATTTTCACTAAAGTAATATAAGTAAATGTCTTAAAGTAAATGCTCATATTTTTTTGTGCTGTGGACTGTTGGTTTGGCTATTTTCAATATTCTCTTAGCTTCTCAAATATAATACCCCCCTCTCCAAATTTGCTTCATTCTCAGTAAATAGCCCTGCCTTCTTCATTGAGAATGTAAGGCACCATAAAACAAAACAAAACAAAAACCCTCTGAATCCTGCTAAAACTTAAATGAGCCCTAGCCGGTTTGGCTCAGTGGATGGAGCGTCAGCCTGCGGACTGAAAGGTCCTGGGTTCGATTCCGGTCAAGGGCATGTACCTTGGTTGCGGGCACATCCCCAGTGGGAGGTGTGCAGGAGGCAGCTGATCGATGTTTCTCTCTCATTGATGTTTCTAACTCTCTATCCCTCTCTCTTCCTCTCTGTAAAAAATCAATAAAATATGTTAAAAAAAAACTTAAATGAAAGGCCAGTCCCTGTACTTCAGGCTCACCTGCCACATTGGCTTTTTTTCCACTAGCATTTAAAAATACTTAAGTCTTTTCTTCTAAAAGGATATGCCACACACCCTTCCTCACCAAATTAAAAACTATATCTACCTTTAGTAACTACCCTATGAGTTTCCCCTTCTTGGCCAAACTTCTTACAGTTGTATATACTAGATGTCTATACTAGCTCTGACCCCAATACTCAAATCACCACTTTCTCAAAAGTTACTTTCTTCATTTATCTGTTCCCATAGAACCATTTACTTGTCCTTTTATTACATCAACTAGAGGTCCGGTGCATGAAAATTCATGCATTTGGGGGGGGGGTCCCTCAGTCTGCTCCCTCTCACAGTCTGGGAGCCCTCAGGGGATGTCCTACTGACGGCTTAGGCCCGCTCCCCCCAGAGAGTGGGCCTAAGCCACAGTCTGGCCTCCTTCTGCAGGAGGCGACTGGGCCAATCAGGGGAAGGCGCCACCCCCATCACCCTGCCGCTGCTGCTGCCTCTGGCCTCCCTCTGGGGGAGGCGACCAGGCTGATCAGGGGAAGGCACCGTCCCCATCACCCCGCTGTTGCTGCCACTGCCGGCCACCATGGCTGCCAGCCCTCCTCCGCCCTTGCAGCCACTGCAGCTTTGTCCAGAAGGACATCTGGAAGGATGTCTGGGAGACGTCTGGTCTATCTGGTCTAATTAGCATATTATCCTTTTATTAGTATAGATAAGTACTTAATGAAGGATTGTTGTTCTCACTAGACTCCAAGCTCCATTAGAGCAGGGCCTGGGTCTGTACCCAGAATCTTTAGCACATAGGTACTCACCAGTATAAGTCAGGATGAAATGACCTATTATACAGTGGCTCCTTTAATCCTAACTTAACTATTGTCTTTTGGACTATTCATTCCTCCTCAAACATTATACTCATCATTCTTTTTTTCATTCCTTCAATAAATATTTGTGATTGTGAACCATGTGCTAGGCATTATTTCAGATACCAGGGAGATATCCACAAATAAGACACGAGTTCTTAAGGAAAGTACATTTTAGTGAGGAAGATAGACATAAAATAATGAGATGATATTATTAAAATGTCAAAAGAGAGTCATGTGATGAATGTGTGCTAACTCAATAAGATGGTAAGGGGAGCCTTTCTGAGAGGTGACATTTTAGCTGATTTATGAATGACAGTAAACAACCAATCACATGAAGATGTGGGGAAGGGATTCCCCACAGAAAGAGCAGTAAAGCTGATCCCCAGGTTTTTTTCTCACTCTGCAGACTCTTCCTGCGCATCACATCTGTGTCCTTACTTACCACTTACCATATACAAGCAGATAACTCTAAATCTCCACTCTAGCTATATCTTTGGAGAGCTGGAGACCCAAATTCCAAGATGCCTATTCAATGATTCCACTTGGACATTACACAGGTGCCATAAATTCAGTGTAACCCAAAGTGAAAACCTCTCTCACCCAAGCCATGCTCCTCTTTCTGTGTTATTCTAAGTAAACTATATTTATACTATAAGCCATCCAGCTATGAAAGCTAGAAATCAAGTTATCTTGGATTCCTTCATTCACCTCTTACCATCCAATATATGAGCAATTCTATTAATTAAATTTCCACAAGATACTTCAAATGTTTCCACTTCTTCCATCCTGGTAGCACTATTTGTTAGTCTGACACCACCATCTTCATTAGGATTACTGAAACCTCAGATTGGCATCTCTGTTTCAGTCTTGACCCCCTAAAATCCATTTGCCACATTTCAAGTTATGCCTAAACCTCTTCAGTTATACTCCAGCAGCCTTACCACATCTTAGAAACCCCTTCCTGGAATGATCCTTGCCTTGAGGAATGACCCTCAAGTTCTATGTGGGTAGCACAAAACACACAATTAAGTAGCTGTTGGCTGACTAAAAATAGCAACATGTCTTGCTATCTTTTGCCTCTTGGTTTTTGCACTAAATTATTCCCTTGGCCCGGAACTTTATTCCTCTTTTTTTTTTAATTTCATATAGCTATGTCATAATCATCTCTCAATTATCAACCAAGATGGCATTATGTTTGGACATGCTTCTCTTTTAGAAACCTCTTTCTTTGTAGACTATTTTTAAAGCAGTTTTAAGTTCATAGCAAACTTGAGCAGAAGATAGATTTCTCAGATACTATTTCAGCCCACAAAACCTCCCTCCACAAGTTATCACCATCTACCATTAGTTAGAAATGATGAACCTACATTAATACAGCATTATCATTGAAAGTCCACGCTTTACATTAGGGTTCATTCTTGGTATTGTATATTCTACGGGTTTAGACAAATGTATGGCATGTATCCACTATTATAGCATCATATGGAGTAGGTTCACTGCTCTAAAAATCCTCTCTGCTCTGTCTCCCTCCAACCCCTAGTTACCACTGATCTTTCTATTATTGTTTCCATACTTTTGCCTTTTCCAGAATGTCATATAATTCAAATCATACAGTATATTAGCCTTTTCAAATTGGCTTCTTTCATTTAGTGATATGCAATTAAGTTTCTTCTATGTCTTTCCACGGCTTGAAAACTCATTTCTTTTTAGAACTAAGTAACAAATATTCCATTTTCTGGATGTATTATACAAATGAATGGGTATTTATTTATCCATTAATTACTGAAGTGCGTCTTGACATCCAAGTTTTGGCAATTATGAACAAAGTGAATATAAACATCTGCATGCAGGTTTTTATGTGGACTTAAGTTTTTAACTTCTTTGGATAGATAGAAGCATGGCTGTTGGACTATATAGTAAGAGTATATTTACTTTTGTATGAAACCACCAGCCTGTCTTTCAAAGTGGCTGTATATTTTGCATTCCCACCAGCAACAAATGAAAGTACAGTTATTCCACATCCTTACCAGCATTTGGTGTTGTCAAGTGTTCTGGATTTTGGACATTCTAATAAATGTATAGTGGTATTTCTTTGTTGTTGTAATTAGCATTTCCCTGATGATATGTAGAGCATTTTCTCATATGTTTATTTTCCATCTGTGTATCTTCTTTGGTGTGGTATCTGTTAGGTCTTTGGCCCATCTTTAAATCAGATTGTTTATATTCTTTTTTTTGTGTGTGATTAATTACTATGCTTTAATTATGTTCAATTTGTAACAATGAAATTGGGGGTCACTACAACATCAGGAACTGTATTAAAGGGTTGCGGCATTAGGAAGGTTGAGACCACTGGTCTAAGGTTTATTTCTACCTCAGTTGCTGGCTCCTACCCAGCCTGGCCCTGGTCTGGGCTTGGGCAGGAGGCAACCAACTGATGTGTTTCTCTCCCATCTATATTTCTGTCTTTCCCTCTCTCCCCCACTCTCTCTAAACATCAATGGGTGCTGGGGTCCAACCCCAGCAGGTCCAGGGGTCCCCAAAGGTGTGGACGGAGTCGGCGAAGAAGGAATGACATGGAGGCAGCGTTCAGTTGATCAGCATAGCAAGGTTCTCCCGCCAGATTCTGTAGCCATGTTTCTCTCGCTAGGTTCTCCTGCCATGTTCTGTCAAGTTTCTCCACCCAGGTTCAGTCGCCAGGTTCTGTAGCCAGGTTCCAGCCAGGTTCTATCCAGGTTCTGTCTAGGTTCTCCAGCCAAGTTCTGTAGCCATGTTCTGGTCAGGATCTCCAGCTAAGTTCTGGCCAGGATCTTCAGCAAAGTTCTGTAGCAAGGTTCTCTCCAGGATCTTTTGCCATGTTCTCTCGCTAGGTTCTCTCTCCAGTCTAGGTTCTGTCTCTAGGTTCTGTCCCTAGGTTCTGTCTCTAGGTTCTTCAGCCAGGTTCTCTCGCTATGTTCTTGTTTATATTCTTATTGTTGAGTTTTATAATGAACAACAAAAACTGATAAACAAAAACAGATGCAGAGACAGAGAAGCATCGATCAGACCGTCAAACCTCAGAGGGAAGGTAGGGGAGGGTGGGGGTAAGGGGGAGAGATAAACCAAAGGACTTGTATGCATGCATATAAGCCTAACCAATGGACACAGACAACAGGGGGATGAGAGCA
>NW_005371082.1:3295630-3310500 GCF_000412655.1 Myotis brandtii | reverse complement strand
TTAATCAATAAAGAAATTTAAAAAAAAGACTTCATATTATATCCATAATATTATGGATATATTATATTCACTTCATATTATATCCACTAATAAAAGCCTAGGTGGCTCTCGTGCACTCGTGCGACACCCCCACGTCATCACAAGATGGCCGCCCTCACATCATCACAAGATGGCCACCCCAGGTTGTCACAAGATGGCCCCCACAAGATGGCCGGCAGGGGAGGGCAGTTGGGGGCAACCAGGCTGGCAGGAGAGGGCAGTTGGGGGCGACCAGGCCAGCAGGGGAAGGCAGTTGGGGGCGATCGGGTTGGCAGGGGAGGGCAGTTAGGCGTCAATCAAGCTGGCAGGGGAACAGTTAGGGGGCAATCAGGCAGGCAGGCAGGCGAGTGGTTAGGAGACAGCAGTCCTGGATTGTGAGAGGGATGTCCGACTGCCGGTTTAGGCCTGATCCCTGCGTGGGATCGGGCCTGAACCGGCAGTTGGACATCCCCCAAGGGGTCCCAGATTGGAGAGGGTGCAGGCTGGGCTGAGGGACTGCCTCCCCCTTGCATGAATTTCATGCACCGGGCCACTAGTTTTAAGATAATAGTCCTTCATCAGATATATCTTGTGCAAATATTTTCTCATAGTCTGTGGTTTGCCTTCTCATTCTCTTGACAATCTCTTTCATAAAGCAAAATTTTACATTTTAATGAAGTCCAGTTTAGCACCTTTTTCTTTCATGGCTCATACGTTTGGTATTGTATCTAAAAAGGCATCACCATACCCAAGGTCATGGAGATTTTCTCCTATGTTATCTTCTAGGAGTTTTATAGTTTTGCATTTCATACTTATGTCTGTGATCCTCTTTCAGTTAATTTTTGTGCTGTTATTAAATCCATGTCTAGATTTTTCACATGTGGATGGATGTCCAGTAGTTACAGCATCATTTGTCGAAAAGACTATCATATTATACCCTGATAACCCAACCATTTAGAGAATGCATCCCTCTAGATGAGATTAAGTGCCCTGCCTTAGGCTTGCATTAATTCCTATACCACCCCAATCATAGCACGGTTGTATTATTGTGTGTGCCAGTTTAATGTTTGTCTTGTTCACTTCTCTATTCCCAGTTCTTATAATAGTGTTTGTGATGTAGAAGGTGCTGACTAGACATTTGCTGTACTAATGTATACATGATCTGTATATTTATAGATAGTCATGTTTCAATTATTATTCCAAAATCATCTTTATTGGAGGAAAAATTTGTATGAAAATAGAAGCACACTCTAGAATGGCACAAAATGCCCTAACCGG
Source organism: Myotis brandtii (assembly GCF_000412655.1). Classification (NCBI taxonomy): domain Eukaryota; kingdom Metazoa; phylum Chordata; class Mammalia; order Chiroptera; family Vespertilionidae; genus Myotis; species Myotis brandtii. The sequence goes on along the minus strand of NW_005371082.1, from coordinate 3,309,204 downwards.
TTTGGCTCAGTGGATAGAGCATCGGCCTATGGACTGAAGGGTCCCAGGTTCGATTCCAGTCAAGGGCATGTACGTTGGTTGCGGGCACATCCCCAGTAGGGGGTGTGCAGGAGGCAGCTGATCAATGTTTCTCTCTCATCGATGTTTCTAACTCTCTATCCTTCTCCCTTCCTCTCTGTAAAAAATCAATAAAAAAATATATTAAAAAAAATAGAATGGCACAAAAATATGGTGAACATTTTGAAGGCTTTCATGGATTTAAATTTAAACAATTTTTTTTTTCTCATAAGTATTTTTTTTAATAATTTTTTTATTGCTTAAATTATTACAAAGAGTATTACATATGTCTTCACTGTTGGTGTATAGAAATGCCTCAGATTTCTTGGGGTTAATTTTGTATCCTGCTACATTGCCAAATTCATGTATTAAGTCTAGTAGCTTTTTGATGGAGTCTCTAGGGTTTTGTATGTATAATATCATGTCATCTGCAAATAAGGACAGTTTTACTTCCTCTTTTCCAATTTGGATGCCTTTTATTTCTTCTTCTTGTCTAATTGCAATGGCTAATACTTCCAGTACTATGTCGAACAGGAGTGGTGAGAGTGGGCATCCCTGTCTTGTTCCTGTTTTTAGGGGAAATGGTGTTAGTTTTTGTCCATTGAGTATGATGTTGGCTGTGGGTTTGTCATATATGGCTTTTATTATGTTGAGGTATGATCCTTCTATTCCCACCTTGCTGAGAGTTTTTATCAAAAATGGGTGTTGAATTTTGTCAAATGCTTTTTCTGCATCAATTGATATGACTATGTGGTTTTTTTCCTTCAATTTGTTTATGTGATGTATCACGTTTATTGATTTGCGGATATTGTACCATCCTTGCATCCCTGGGATAAATCCTACTTGGTCATGGTGTATGATCTTTCTGATGTACTGCTGGATCCGATTTGCTAAGATTTTGTTGAGGATTTTGGCATCTATGTTCATGAGGGATATTGGCCTGTAATTCTCTTTCATTGTGTTGTCTTTACCTGGTTTTGGTATTAGGGTGATGCTGGCTTCATAGAATGAGCTTGGAAGTGTTCCTTCCTCTTGGATTTTTTGTAGTAGTCTGAGGAGGATAGGTTTTAGTTCTTCCTTGAATGTTTGGTAAAACTCCCCTGTGAAGCCGTCTGGTCCTGGGCTTTTGTTTGCTGGAAGCTTTCTGATGACTGCTTCAATTTCTTCCATAGTTATTGGCCTGTTGAGATTTTTAGATTCTTCCTGATTAAGTTTTGGAATGTTGTATTTTTCTAGAAATATGTCCATTTCCTCCAGGTTGTCTAGTTTGTTGGAGTAGAGTTGTTCATAGTATTTTTTAACAATCATTTGTATTTCTGTGGGGTCTGTTGTTATTTCGCCTCTATCATTTCTGATTTGGTTTATTTGGGTCCTCTCTCTTTGCTTTTTGGTGAGCCTGGCTAGAGGTTTGTCGATCTTGTTTATCCTTTCAAAGAACCAGCTCTTGGTTTCATTGATTTTCTGTATTGTTTTTTTGGTCTCTATGTCATTTATTTCTGCTCTAATCTTTATTATCTCCTTCCTTCTGCTCACTCTGGGCTTTTCTTGTTGCTCTCTTTCTAATTCTTTGAGCTGTAGATTTAGATGATTTACTACCATTTTTTCTTGTTTGTTGAGGTAGGCCTGTAGAGCTATAAACTTCCCTCTCAGGACTGCTTTCATTGTGTCCCAAAGGTTTTGGATTGTTGTGTTTTCATTGTCATTAGTTTCCAGGATGTTTTTAATTTCTTCTTTGATCTCATTGGTAACCCAATCAATATTTAATAACATGCTATTCAGCTTCCAAGTGTTTGAGTATTTTGGGTTGTTTTTATTGTAGTTTATTTCTAATATTATGCCCTTGTGGTCTGAGAAGATGCTTGGTATGATTTCAATCTTCTTGAATTTGGGGAGACTTTGTTTGTGACCCAATATGTGGTCTATTTTTGAAGATGTCCCATGAGCACTTGAGAAGAACGTATATTTTGTTGCTTTGGGGTGAAGTGTTCTGAAGATGTCAATTAAGTCCATCTGATCTAGTGAGTCATTTAGGATTGCTGTTTCTTTGCTGATTTTTTGTCTAGCAGATTTATCCAGTGATGTCAGTGGTGTATTAAAGTCCCCTACTATGATTGTATTGTTGTCGATCTCTCCCCTGATGTCTTCCAGGAGTTTTCTTATGTATGTGGGTGCTCCTGCATTGGGTGCATATATGTTTATCAGGGTTATATCCTCTTGTTGTATTGATCCCTTTAGTATTATGAAGTGGCCTTCCTTATCTCTTGTTATGGCCTTCACTTTGAGGTCTATTTTGTCGGATATAAGTATTGCTACCCCAGCTTTTTTTTCATTTCCATTTGCCTGAAAGATATTTTTCCATCCCTTCACTTTCAGTCTGTGTGAGTCCCTTTTAATGAGGTGGGTCTCTTGTAGACAGCAAATGTATGGGTCATGTTTTTTTATCCATTCAGCCACTCGATGTCTTTTGATTGGACCATTTAGTCCATTTACGTTTAAAGTTATTATTGAAAGGTACTTGTTTGTAGCCATTTCTTTTTTTGTGTGGCTGTTTTCTTTCTGGGCTTTTTATTTCTTCTTTTTACACCAGTCCCTTTAGCATTTCTTGCATTGCTGGCTTGGTGGTGATGAACTCCCTTAGCCTTTTTTTGTCTGTGAAGCTTCTTATTTCCCCTTCAATTTTGAATGATAGCCTTGCTGGATAGAGTATTCTTGGATTCAGTCCTTTGCTTTGCATCACTTTGTAAATTTCTGTCCATTCTTTCCTGGCCTGATGTGTTTCTGTTGAGAAATCGTTTGATAATCTGATGGGGGATCCTTTGTAGGTAACTCTCTGTTTCTCTCTTGCAGCCTTTAAGATTCTCTCTTTGTCTTGTACATTTGCCATCGTTATTATGACGTGTCTTGGTGTGGGTCTTTTGGGGTTCATCTTGCCTGGGACTCTCTGTACTTGTGTAACTTTTTTCTTCCCCATATCTGGGAAGTTTTCTGTCATTATTTCTTCAAATAGATTTTCTAATCCTTGCTGCTCTTCTTGTCCCTCTTGCAGCCCTATTATGCGTATGTTACTTCGTTTCATGTTGTCCCGAAGCTCCCTTAGGCTCTCCTCCTGTTTTTTAATTTTTTTCTCCAGTTGCTGTTCAGATTGAGCTTGTTTCTCTGCCTTATCTTCTAACTCACTAATTCGGTCCTCTGCTTCTTCTAGTCTGCTGTTGAAACTTTCCATGGTGTTTTTGATTGTAGCTATATCACTTTTCATTTCTTCCTGATTCTTGCATAGGTTGTTGATTTTCTCATCCATCCGGTGAATGAATTGTACAACCATTATTCTGAATTCTTTTTCTGTCATGTTGCACGCTTCAACTTCATTAATTTCCTTTCTTGGTGATTCCTCATTGTCTTTCCTCTGGGTGTTGTGTCGTTTCTTCATTCTGCTTATCTCCCGATGGATCAAAGGTCGGGTTGCGTGGGCCTGGGCCGTGTGCAGTGGGAGCCTCCCACCACCTTAGTGTCACTGAAGAGCTCTGACACTAAGATGTGTGGTTGTTGTTGGTTGGTGGGAACCAGGCTCGCTCTGAGTCAGTGTTGCCAGCGCTCAATGTGGCCTCGTATGTGCCCTTAGAATTAGGGACCCTGCCTGCACCGTGCTGAAATAGAGACCCCCCTGGAGCGTGTTGAAAACCAGAGCCCCCTAGCATGCGCCAGGAGTCAGAGTTCCCCAAGAGTCCAGTATCAGAGTCTCTGTTGCTTTGTGCGACTTCGCCTTGAGAATCAGGGTCCCTGTGTGCCCTTGCACCAGGAATTGGATTCACTGGCTCTTAGTATGAATGCACAGGGCATCAGGATCTCAGGCGCAGGTGATAAGAAACACAGTCAAGTCACTGGTGCTTGGTGCTGCCTCCTGCCCCGAGAAACGGGGTCCCTGGGCCTGTGCTACGTGGACAAATTCCCGTTTGCGTGTTTGCTCCCAGCCCAGGGCTCCGAAGCCCACAGTGTGCGTAGGATCAGATCCCAGTGCTTGCGTGTTTGGTTTGCTCCCAGCCCAGGGCTCCGAAGCCCGCAGTGCGCGAAGGATCAGTTCCAAGGTGCTCGCGCATTTCCAGGCCAAAGTTCCTGCAGTGCTGAGGCCCCGGCGGGTGGGTCTTCTATCAGTTACTATGGCACTGCCAGCGAGCCTGCGGGAAGGGGGGATGGGCTCTGTTACTCACGGATCTGCCGCAGGGATTTCTGAACTTTTGGTGTCCGCAGGTCTGTAGCTGTGGTCGCAGGTCTCTGTCCCCAGTGGCTGCAGGGTCCTGGTATGCGTCTGAGATCAGACTGGGTGGTGCTGAGGCCAGGATCCTAGTCTCAAGCAGCTCTGTTTCCCAAGATGGCATGGTCGCTGTGCCTGGGCTGGCCGCCTAGGAGTGTCCGCGCCGGGAGCTGGACTCCGCCGCCTAAGACTGCCCGGTTTAGCAGCCCCTTAGAAGACCTGCAGAATCTAGCTTTAGAAGACCTGCAGAATCTAACTGTCCCTAGCTCATACACACACACCACACAGGTCTACACACTCCTCTATCTCTTCCTTGCGCTCTCACACTCTCTCCCTCCCTACCTTCCTGCTGGTCGCCATTTTCCTCTCCTCAGTCTAAATTTAAACAAAATTAAACTACTTTCTGTAATTCCAACCTCTTTCCTAAAATAAAACAAACTCTACCACTGAACAATAATACAGCATCAAAAGCTAAAAACCTCTGATAATAGCAAATTCTCCATCCTCTTTTTGTCTTAGACAATATTATAATCTTAAGTGTTAAAGGTTCAATTCTGTTAACTCTTCAGAGTTACTGATGACAAAATAATTTTTGTTTTTTACTTCACAGTTGAAAGAAATTAGCAAAATTAGCATGAATGTGAATTGAGAGTTTCTGTAACTGAGATGACAATGAGTAAGTAGCCTGTGAATTTTTTTTCTAGTTTTCATCACCTGAAGATGGGTAATAATTATTGTCAAATCTTACAATAATAAAGTTTTATAAGAACTACAGTGTGTTGTTATGTAAACTTATTTATGTTACTTAAAAAAACTATTTTGTTGCATCTTTTGCTTTGCAGTGAGTCAAAAACTTATTTAAATTTTTAGAGTTACATTATTGTGACTAAAAATAATTCAAACATGGAATATCTAAATGAGAGATACTCATTAAGATTCATTGTTATAACAACAGAGGCTATTTCTTAGACTATAAAACTTGATGGGGGAAAAAACAATAATACTAAACTTATTTAACTTTCTTTAAAAATGGATTTCTCTGCTATACACAAACTAATTTTCAAGGGATATGTTGTAAAATATTCTTTCATAATACCACTCCCTTGATAAAATTTTATATATAGTAAGCATTATTTATCAATCTAATTTAATTTGGTTTGAAATACAAATAAATAGATTACGCCAAATATCAGTCATTATTTCTCAAAGATTATACTATATCATAGAAGAAACTCAAGTTGCAATAGAAGCTGTACATGTCAAAATGATGACAGTTACATTTGTCTTAATGTATACACTGCCAGTAAAGTTTTGGGAAAATCATAGTGAACAACTGTTTATAATAAAGAGAAAATACAATAATAGGCTCAAACATAATTTTACTTATAGCATCATTTTAATAATGGTATATATAAATTCCTAACCAGACTGTTATAATTCCTATATTTAACATCCTTCACATTTTCAGCTGGATACCAGATAGCACAGCATGTTCAGATAAAACTGTTTCACATGAGCTGAGATAGGCGGAGGGAGTCCACATGGAGCATAACACTGAAACCAGATGGAGTGGCAGATGGGACTGCAGACGGGGTTCACTTGATCTATGTAAAACAACTTTACTACTTAGTAAGATGTGGCTCCAATCTCACAAAAACTTTCTAAAAGTTTGTCCCTTTATTTCATACATGCTCCTGACTGAATAAATATTTTTAACATTTTAAATTTTGTTCCTTTAAAGTTTCTGTGGTAAATTACTTAATTAAAACATTTTCTTACACATTTTTTGACCAGATGGCAGAAAAAAAACAGTTGCCCAGTGGAATAAAATGTGCAGTGGAATAAAAATTGTGAAATTAATTACCTTCCTTCATTGATGAGTTCAATAAATGCAAGTCCTGCATTCTTCTGAATAGAATTTTGCCATTCCTAAAAAGAGAAACCAAACCAAGTGTCATAAAAATGAGCATGTAAAGCAAAGCAACATCTTGTTTAAGGATCATGTTGGTACTATTAAAATAACTTCCATGTGATGATATTTCTAAATCTTTAAAAAAATTAACAAATGTTATTGTGCTACTCATTTTAAAAGGTGCTATCAAGTTCCCACTAAATTTCAGGCTTGATGCCCACTGAAATAGAAAGTGAGATCATAGGTACAGATCACAAATTCTCAGCACAAAGTGTCCTTCCTTCCAAAAGAGACCAAATGTCTAGTGGCTATATAAGAGTTAGAAATATTGGAATAGAAATTTTAGTCCCTGATATAGAAAATTCTCACTATGGTTATAAAATGAAAATTAGAAATATAAACAACATATTTAGATTAACTTGTAAATGAAATGTTATAGTTACGTGTGTAGTCCAAATGACTGAAAGGCATGTAAAATGTATATAAATTCTCATAAATAGTAAATTCTTTTAAAACTTATAAAAATAAATATTTAGTATTAAAACTATATCCAAATGTTATACTCTTCCTATGACATATTTAGAATATGCTTTAAATAATTTTTTTGGTTATTGATTTATCCCAGTAATTTTAATTTGGGAAGTCTTTTTTAAATGTAGCTGGTAAATTACAATTTTTGGATTAAAATTATATCCACTTCAATAGTACTGTAAGTAAATACTGCCCTAATAGATTTATATATATATATATAAAGTCCTTATTGGTCACTTATGTCACTCATCTATAGACTTTTTTTCTCCATGAGTTAACAATTAAAGTGCTGGCCACACATACCGTAGGTGGTCAGCTCCCGGCCTATGAATTCAGCTCCACAAAAAGAACAGTCTCTATGATAACCCTTCACTCTATTCCTGATCACGTGCTCCTCTAAAGCTTATACACATGCTGTGAATAAATGTGGTCTGCAAAAGTAGGTGTTTGGTATGTAAATATTCTCTGCTCTAAGTAAATTTATGAAGAATTATAGAAGAACAAACCACTAACCCACATTTCTCCAAGAGAGAATCAACAACTTGGGAAGAGTGATGTGGTAATGCTAATATATAAAAACCCTGGGTCTGTCATGACCAGAGGCTTGACCAACCGAAAGTCAGTCCTGCCGTAGCAACCCAGCGCTGACTGCTGAGGGTGCTGCGAATCAGGCCCAGAGAGAGGCCTGAAGAGAGAAGCAGGGTCTGATCCATAGCCCGTGTGGCAGCTGTTGGTCAGCACTTGCCTCTCTCTTTCTCTCCAGGCCAGGCCAGCAGCCGCGCCTCCATTTCTCTTCAGGCCTCCACCCGGGCTGCTGATCAGCCCCACCTTTCTGATCAGGCCCCATTGATAGGCCTAGAGACGCTGACTGGTATAGAAACCGACCAATCAGAACCAAATCTGGGTGAAGTGTGAGGAGCCAATGGCTGCCTAGGGGGCGGAGCTTTTGACACTGACTGGCATAGAAACTGACCAATCAGAACCAAATTGGCTGGCAGAGGAGGGCAGTTAGGGGTGATCAGGCAGGCAGAGGGAGTTAGGGGCGATCAGGCCGGCAGGGAAGGGCAGTTGGGGGCAAGATCAGGCCAGCAGGGGAGGACAGTTGGGGGCGAGATCAGGCCAGGAGGAGGGGGCAGTTGGGAGCAACCAGGCTGGCAGGGCAGGGCAGTTGGGGGCGGGATCAGGGCGGCAGGGGAGGGCCGTTGGGGGCGAGATCAGGCCAGTAGGGGAGGGAAGTTTGGGGCAACCAGGCCAGCAGGGGAGGGTAGTTGGGGCAAGACCAGGTCGTTGGGGAGGGCCATTGGGGGCAAGATCAGGGTGGCAGGGGAGGGCAGTTGGGGGCAACCAGGCCGGCAGGGGAGGGCAGTTGGCAGCGAGATCAGGCATGCAGAAGAGGGCAGTTGGGGGTGAGATCAGGCCGGCAGGGGAGGGCAGGTAGGGGTGATCAGGCAGGCAGGCAGAGGCAGGGGAGATCAGGAAGGCAGACAGAGAGGTTAGGGGCTATCACCCCTAGAGGCAGTTAGGGGTGATCGGGCAGGCAGGTAGGTGAGCGGTTAGGAGCCAGCAGTCCCAGAATGTGAGAGGGATGTCCCTGTGAGATTGGGCCTAAACCAGCAGTTAGACATCCCCCAAGGGGTCCCCGATTGGGGACGGTGCAGGCTGGGCTGAGAGAACCCCCACTTTCGTGCATGAATTTCATGCACCGGGCCACTAGTTATTTTATAAAGAAAAGGAGGCCTAAATGATGTCATTTTTAGCAAAGTGTTTTAGCTTCAACAACCTTTAACTAAAGTTTATCAAAATAATAAGATTATTATTGTATTTTACAAAGCTTATTAAATCTTTCAAATAATTTCTGTTGAAAAATTATAGAAAACTTTTCCCTACATTTTAACAAAATGACTTACTACTGCCCTAGCCAGTTTGGCTCAGTGGATAGAGCATTGGCTTGTGAACTGAATGGTCCCAGGTTCAATTCTGGTCAAGGGCATATGCCCGGGTTGTGGGCTTTATTCCCAGTGGGGGATTTGCAGGAGGCAGCCGATCCATGATTCTCTCTCATCATGGATGTTTCTATCTCTCTCTCCCTCTTCCTTCCTCTTTGATATCGATAAAAATATATTTTAAAAAATGACTTACTACCATCCTCTTAAATATTTTACATATTACCATTATATAGCCTATATTTACTGCAAACAAATAAACCACAATGTGCCAATTTATCAGGAATACTTGACATTTACTGTGATATTAGCTTAAAGAAAGAATTGATTTTTACATAACAAGAATCATGTCACTCAGAAGAGTAGATTCTTGTGGACAATTTCTTATACACAATTTTCTTTATGATGCTGCATCAAGGCTCTTTATCAGAATAAACTTCTAATATAAAGAGAATTTTTAAAGAGGATATTTCACAATGTGCATTCAGGTATTACATATGCACCCCAAATTATACTGTGTCTAAAAGATCACAGAATAAAATGTTTTTAAAAACTCTGTTCATGCCCTAGCCGGCTTGGCTCAGTGGATAGAGCGTCGGCCTGCGGACTGAAGGGTCCCAGGTTCAATTCTGGCCAAGGGCACATGCCTGGGTTGCAGGCTCAATCCCCAGTGGGGGTGTGCAGGAGGCAGCTGATCAATGATTCTCTCTCATCATTGATGTTTCTATCTCTCTCTCCTTCTCCCTTCCTCTCTAAAACCAATAAAGAAATATTAAAAAAAAAAACAACTCTGTTCAGATCAAACAAAACATATGTGTAAGGTGCCGTCAGCCCTTGAGATGCTTATCTGCAATATTTTATAGAGGAACTAGAGGTCCAGTGCACAAATTCATGCACCAGTGGGGTCCCTCGGCCTGGCCTGTGGGATTGGGCCGAAACCGGCTCTCTGACATCCCTTGAGGGGTCCCGGATTGTGAGAGGGTGCAGGGCAGACTGAGGGACCCCACCAGTGCACAATCAGGGCTGAGGAGGGATGTGGGAGGTTGGCCAGCCAGGAAGGGACCGCAGGACGGCTCCAGGGCGTGTCCAGCCCCTCTCACTCAGTCCCAATGGGCCAGAGCCCAGAAGTCAGCTAACCTACCAGTCAGAGCATCTGCCCCTTGGTGGTCAGTTCACATCATAGCAACTGGTCGACCAGTCGACTATCTGCCCCCTGGTGGTCAGTGCATGTCGTAGTGAGCAGTTGAGCGACTTTAGCATATCATTAGCATATGACCCTTTGATTTCTTGAATGGACGATCAGATGACTGGACACTTAGCATATTAGGCTTTTATTATATTGGACTAGAGGCCCAATGCACAAATTATGTGCAAGTGTAGGCCTTCCTTCCCCCGGCTGCTGGCACTGGCTTCCCTCTGCACCCGAGACCCAGGTTTTTCTCCACCTGCCGGCAGGCACCTGGGACCCAGGCTTCCCTCACAGCCCCGGCTTCATCCAGAAGGTCGTCCGGAAGGACATCCAGTCTAATTATCATATTACCCTTTTATTATTATAGATAGTAGAAATAAATCTGAGCTAAGCTAAAGATATTAGAGCTTATAGGATGAGAAAGCCAATGAAAGTATATGACTGCAACACTTCATCCAAGAAATTAGTGTTTTAGAAAAGTAATTTGTCATTTCTGAGCAAGGGGAAATAGTAAGAAGTTGTTTTATAGGCCCTTCCAGAAGAGAGACAATAAACTCCAATTATGAACTGGGAAATGAAAATTAAGAGATATCACAAAGAAGAGATACCAGGACTGAATGAGAAATTAGATTTAAGGGCTAAAGTAGAAGTGTGAGTCAAATAAGATTATTAAGTTTTTAACATGAATGACAGAGGGAATAGTAATAATCTTATGAAAATACTAAAGAAGGGTACACATTTGGGAAAAATCATAAGGTTGTCTTCAGTTTATATTTGTTGAATTTAGAATGATGATGGCATATAAAAAAGGAATGAAGAATTTGGAATTCTTTAGATAGAAATATCGACTAAGGCACAGCATTAGGCAAGTCTCAAAGGAGAATAAACAGAAAGAAGATAAAAAAAAACTCAGGCTGATTCTTGGGAACCATTCACATTTTTAAGATGGGAAAAAGGAGCAGTTGAACGGGACAAGAAAATATCTTCCAGAATTTAAGAAGAAAAGAAAAATACTACAATGTTATTCAAAATAAAATAATCCATTATATACATTGGCTCAGAAAAAAAAGATACAAGACCCTTTAATCATTAATATCATTTTCTTTTTATAATGGTTAAAAAGTTAAATTATATTTGAATTTGTAAAATTCACATATAGTAAACCACAAATAATAAATATGAAAACAAAACTACAAAAAACAAAACATGTCATTCTAAGGAAGGGAAGGAAAAGCTCTGGTGCTAAAGCTGGTGCTGGCAAGGCTGGCTCCAGCTCAGAGGAGTAGTGTTAGAATTGGTTCTACAGTGGGGCCTTGACTTACGAGTGTCCCGACTAACGAGTTTTTTGAGATACCAGCTGTCTCTCGGCCGATTTTTTGCATTGAGTTGATAGAGTAATTTGAGTTAACGAGCTCCTTAATGAGCTTGGTCTCGGAACGAATTAAACTCATAAGTCAAGGCCCCACTGTAGTTCTGGGCTCATTCTAACTTTGGCACTGATGCCAGATCTGGTGTGAGTATTGGTAATGGAGATGATGCTAGATCTGGAGCTGATACTGGCTCTGGAGCTGGAGCTGGAGTTGGTACTAAGTTTGGAGCTGATACAACAGCTCATATTGGAGTTGGCTGTAGCTCTATAGCTGGCTCTAGCTCTATCTCTGGAGCTAGTGCAGAAGCTGGCTCTAGCTCCTGAGTTCATTCTAGGTCTGATTCTGGAATTGGCCCTAGCCCTAAAGGTGCTACTGCAGCTGGTGCTAGTTAATGAAGGAATTACCTCTATCTCTGGAGTTGGCTCTGGTGCTACAGCTGGTTTTAGAACTGGCTCTAGTTCTAGAGCTGGCACTGTCTTTAGTCCTCAAGCCAGAGCAGGTCCCAGGGTTACATGAAGCTTGAGCTTTTGTGCGAGCTGGCTGGCCCTCGCTGTACAGATGCTGGAGTCGGCACATGAGCTTGTGTCTAAGCTACTAATACCACTTTTAAAGTCATTACCTACAGTCCTTCTGGCAACCTGATATGCAAGACAGATATCAAGACAAGAGTAGAAGAAGGATATGAGGAATAACAACAACAAAAATACAACAAAAAAGGAAACCTGAAAAATGAAAGACAGTGAAGAAACAGAAAAAATAACACTGTAATTATACAGTTGATATGTGAAGTTACTGCAAATATAAAAAACAAAACAGAAGGTTTAAAAACAAAGTTAAAAACAACTCCCAGAAAACAGAAAGATAATAAGATACAACCAAAACATTAAGAGATGCAAAGAAAACAAAAGAGATAAAGAAATAAGAAAATTAGAGGATGTTCTGCTGAAAGGCCAATATCCACTGAGTAGCAACTATCCCCTGAATAGGGAAAATGGATGAGAGGAAATTATCAAAGAAATTTCAAATTTTCCCCAAGAATTAAACATATGACATGCAATCTCCAGCAAGGCTAATCATCCTAAAATTTCAGGACACCAGGGTTAAGGAAAAGGCTAACAGGGAAAAAAAATGTTTAAATAAAGAATCAAGGATGAGAAGGACACTAGACTTCTCAACACCAAAACAAGAAGACAGGAGGAAAGAACATAATACCTTCAAAATTATTAAAAGCATAATAGTCAAGCACAATATCCAGCTAAACTATCAATAAATTCTATCTAATAGTAGAGAAACATGGTAATTAACCGCAACTTCGCTACCCTTCCCATTGGCTAATCAGGGTGATATGCAAATTAACTGCCAACAAAGAGGGTGGTTAATTTGCATACGTGGGTTGCATATGTAGGCGCAATGCTGGGAGGCGAAAGGGGAAGGAGGGAAGAAGCCGCCTGCTGCTGACTGCGATTGGAAACCCAGGTGGCAGCCAAGAGCCAGAGAACCGAGCTGCCTTTGCTTGGAGAAGCCAGGCCACCTTTGCCGGCTTCTGTGATAGGAGAACCTGGCCGCCTTTGCCGGCCCTGGGCCAGTAATTGGAGAAGCTGGGTGAGGCAGGGAAGAGGCGGATGTCTGCCTCTTCCCTGCCCGGCCTGGCTTCTCAGATCACTGATCACCTCTGGGAGAACACCCAGAGGCGGGGCCAGAGGCCAGGCTGCATAGCTGCCTGGGGACACCATCCGGTCCCCGGGGGCGACGCAGCCAGGCCTCAGCAGGGCGACCCAGGCGCCAGGGCTGTGTAGCCGCTGGGGCACGCAATCCGGTGCCTGGGCTGAGGAGACCCAGGTGCTGGGGTTGTGTTGCCGCTGGGGCATGCGATCCGGTGCCCAGGCTGAGGAGAGCCAGGCGCCCGGGCTGCGTTGCCACTGGGGCATGCGATCTGGTGCCTGGGCTGAGGAGACCCAGAAGGAGACCCAGGGGCCTCCCAAGAGGAGAGTTTCCCTGGTCAGATGGCGCGGTGTTGAGACAGGAATAAAGACCCCAGGTGACTCAGATGCCTGGCCGCAGGGTTAGACCAGCCAGCAGGGCCTTTCAGTTGGGACTCAGGGTGGGGGTGGGGCGAGGGATGCAAGCCGGAAATGGAGAACTACAACTCCCAGGAGGCTTAGTGGCCAGGGCCTGGGTGCCTGGCTGTGAAATCGGATGGGCTGTGTCGTTTTGCAAGCCACTTTAAACTAGAGGCTTGCAAGGTTGGAAGTTCTGCGCCGGGAGCCAGGGAGAAATGGAGCTGGAGCAGAGAGAGGGGCCATGGCAGCCCGTGGGCTTTGAG
>NW_005371082.1:3282460-3295072 GCF_000412655.1 Myotis brandtii | reverse complement strand
GAGGCTCTGGACTCAAGTTGGGTTTCTCGGGGGCCAGACAAGTTGCTGCCCTACCCCACCCTAGCCAGCTCCCCCTTTGACTGACCCCCCAATAAACGGACCCCATGCTATCCTCGGCAAAAAAAAGCTTATAGAGGCATGCTTATAGGATCAAATAGTATAAATATAGATGTAACAGGACAATAAAAAGAGAACCTGGCTATGATGATCACCTGAACGCTGCCTCTGTGTCATTCCTTCTTCGCTGACTCCGTCCACACCTTTGGGAACCCCTGGACCTGCTGGGGCAGGACCCCAACATTCCTCTTCTTATAAGGACTTCAGTGAGATGGGCTAAGGGTCCCACTGGAACTGCCTCAATTTAATGTAATCCCCTCTTTAAAGATCTTATCTCCATATACAGGTACATTCTGAGGTTCTGGGGATTAGGATTTTAACATACATTTTGTTGATTACCCAAATCAGCCCTTAACAACCAACATGTTTCAGAAAGTAGATTCCTACAGGGTTATTTACCAAACATTCAGAAGTATTTTTAAAAGAGCTAAGCCCCTTGCCCACTGCTCGGGCCCCTCCCGGCGAAGAGCGAAGGCCTGGGTTCTGGGCACCGGAGGAAAACTGGTGCCAGCAGCCAGGGTAAGGTGCCCCCAAGGGGCCCCAGATTGCGAGAGGGCACAGGCCGGGCTGAGGGACCCACCCGAGTGCACAAATTTTTGTGCACCGGGCCTCTAGTATGAAGATAAATAATTATATTTTCAGACATGCATAAACATTTATTTTTCACCCACTTCTTTCAAGAACCTATTGATAGCGTGCTCTGCCAAAATGAAAGAGTACATAAAAAAGGAGAGACAAGATTATAATGTGACAGTGCCCAAATCTCAGGGGCTTTGGAAACAAGGGTTATTTCTTCCGTAAGTTCCATATTCACTGCTTGTGTTCTGTTCTACATTGTAGTCATTCTCTTTCAGGAGCCAGACCAGCAATGTGGCTGGAATGTTATCAGCAACTAAGATGGAGGGAAAAGAGAATGGGTTTAGGCATCACTTCCTCTTGTAGCTTCTGCCCAGAAGTAACACATGTCACTTAGCACTTTTCACCAATCAAAGAAAGTAAATAACTGAAGTCTCAGTTTCTTGGAGCAAGGGAGTGCAAACCCACCAAGTGCTCATGAGGTGGAAAAGTTCAAATACATATGAACAACTCAAAATATTACTACAAGGGAAGAAATCAGAATAGCAGTATACACATATCTAAGAAACTGTAAATCTGGCACAGGAAAGAGGCCATGAGAATTCTCCAAATAATGGTAAATATAAGTACCAAGAGTGTTATCTTGTTAAGCAGGGTTTCAGATAATATTTGATATGCATTATATTTAGAGTAGGCTTTCAGTGCAATTGGAAAGTTTGGGGGAAATTTAATGATAGTCATATAGAAAATGTAGTAAAAAAAAGCAAGTAGCAAAACAGCAGTTAATTTCACACAAAAAAGAGTTAAGGAAAAAAGTGATGATGGATAGTTAACCTACGAATGGTATTTGCAAGGAATACTGATGGGCTCGAAAACTGTAATGTAATAATAGTGGGCAAAAGCTGAGAAACATAGGGATCACCCCCTTTCTTTTTTCTTTCTTTTTTCTTGATCTCTTTAATTGGATTACAAAGTTAGATGAAAATTCTTTTGTAATGAAGTAGTCAAAGCTTCATGGTTAGGACAGAATAACTCAGAACACAACTTCAGGTCCCTTCCTCTTATTTTTTAGTAGGGAGTAGGTGACAGTATTATAAGAATAAAATGCTTTAATAAAGTCAAAATGAAAAAAAAGTGGAAAACCAAGGACATTGCTATACAATGTTATTTAGAAAATACTGATTAATAACATCGTAAAGAGCTAAAAGAATGCAAAATAGCTGCCTCAACTAAATGTGTCTCAGGGGTGAAGCAGGTTTCTGATTTTTGTTTTGCTTTGTTATGTCTTTAAACTATCTACACAAATTTTAAAATTATTTCAAAATTAAGCTTTTTCTTTTATAACAGTGTAACAAAACTATTACAAAACTAACACAGTTTCTATAAAGAATCAGGAGACTTGTATGGCATGCAGACTAATAGACTGTCAAGAAGGAAATAGTTAATTTTACCAGATTACAGAGAAGTTTTGAATATGGAAGACTTATCAAAAAATTATATATGGAAATTTATTATTGAAATGCATGTATTTTTTCCTCCAGAATTGTTTTTTATGGATTAGCAGGCAATACAATTCTTTAATTTGTTCAATGAGAATGCCACTGACAGGCTTTGTATTTGAGTTAGCTATCCTCCTCAAAGGCCTGAAGTTAGAGTTGCTATTTTCTCAAAGTTTCCTACCTGAAAAAAGAGGGCTGAAGTCTTCTTGCCCAAGAGAAATTTCCTGAACCTTTCTGTGCTGGTGGTACTGTGTCCTTTTTCATTTTATTCTCTAAATTTTGCAGATTAGGCATTAGAAACCTATCATTACTTTTGCTTGTATATTGTTACATTGTTAATTTTTCCACGTGTCAAAAATGTTAGGTATGATGAGGATGCAGGAGAGGTCCTGGGACTTGGTAACTAGAATTCAGTAGATGAAAGCCTGATTGAACTGGTTTGATGAATGAAAGGTAATTGAAGAAAAGAGTGTAGTAGCTAGAAATATACTCTTTCAAAAAATTTTGCAGTTAAAGCTAAGAAAAATTTTGGTAGGAGTTTGAGAGAAAGATAGCTTCTTGTTTTTATGATGAAGAGAAAAATGTGGTTTTAAATCCTATATCCTATTATAATTTTCATTGTTACCACCTGCTGAAAACAAGCCATATAAGTAATACTCAATAAATATTATTAGTGACTTATTGGGTAAGCTGCATTCACATGCAATTCCCCATTGTTATTATTAGAGACTAGAGGCCCAGTGCATGAATTCGTGCACCAGTGGGGTCCCTTGGCCTGGCCTGCGGGATTGGGCTGAAACCAGCTCTCCGACATCCCCCAAGAGGTCCTGGATTGTGAGAGGGTGCAGGGCAGGCCTAGGGACCCCGCCAGTGCACGATTGGGGCTGGAGAGGGATGTGGGAGGTTGGCCAGCTGGGGAGGGACCGTGGGAGGGCTCCAGGGTGTGTCCAGCCTCTCTCACTCAGTCGCAATGGGCCAGAGCCCAGCAGCAAGCTAACCTACTGGTTGGAGCATCTGCCCCCTGGTGGTCAGTGAATGTCATAACGAGCGTTTGAGCAGTCTTACCATATCATGAGCATATTACACTTTGATTGGTTGAATGGATGACCAGATGACTGGACACTTAGCACATTAGGCTTTTATTTATAGGATATAAAGCTATGTGACAGGTAATGTAATCTTTTAAAATATACACAACCCATGGACATAGACAATAGTGGGCCCAGGGAGGGGATGGGAGTGGGAAGGAGGGGGTCAATGGGGAAAAAGGAGGGGACATCTGTAATACTATAAAAATGAAGATAAATTTTTAAGAATGTCCCTGTTAAGGATGCTCCTAACTAACTTAACACAGAGTTTCTCCTGTGGAAGCACAGACCAGCTGGGTTCTTTTTCTGTGAAGACATGAAAAAGCATGCTGATCACAAAAAGAGGGAAGAATTCTCTCCCTCTCTCTCTCTCTCTCCCTCTCTCTCTCTCTCTCTCTCTCTCTCTCTCTCTCTCTCTCTCTCTCTCTCCCTCTCTCCCTCCCTCTCCTTTCTTTCCCTTTCTCTTTCTGTTTCAGATATTTTCTGTTCTTCTCCAAACCTTTACAGGAAGTTTAAGAGGCTGCCTATCTACCTACCTCTTCTGCTACCTCTGATTGTCCTGATCTTCTGTCCTCAGACATGAGTAAATCTCAAATACTTATCTGATAACAGGATTTTCAAACAACATAAGCTGAAATACCAATTTTCCAATATAGGAGTTCAACACTAACTTGTTTAATAGTGTTTTCCATATGCCTGCAACCTCAGTTTACTCTTTATATGTTTTATGTGCACATAATATGATTAGACTTTAGGTAGTGCATCTTTGAACAAAAAGCCATATTTTACTCATCTGTGATAACTGTAGGGGCAGAAGAAATAGATGATATAATTTTCAGAGACTATACTACATCATTAAGGCAGCAAGACTTTAATTCTAGAAGGTTAGTGACACTGGATGGAAAAGAAAGAAAAATATCCTTATGTATAAAATTTAATGAATATTATACTCCCTGGTATTGGGTTTTTTTCAAATCCTATTACTTATTTGCCTGCCAAACATGAGTATTTTTTTCTATGACACAGAAGCCTACTGAGTTATGCGTTAATGTGCTATGGCTGGAAGTACAAGACTAGCTCTGCAGGCCTTGACCCAAGGAAGAGCCAAAGTATATTCTACCTAATATTAGAGTGTAATTTAGTTTTTGAATGTTTTTTAAAGTTCCCTATCACCTATAATGACCAATTTACACAATTTCAATTTGTCAAGGCCATCTCTGTTAACTACATTAAATATGAACAAATCGTAAGGTCACAAAAATGGTGCTAATTGCCTTTCCTTAAGAAAGAGGTTTGTGAAAGCTTTTGTTTTTGAAATTGTTATAGGAGATATAAAAATCACAGGCAGGAGATAAACTAATGCCCTGGATAAACTCATCCCCCTAGTGTCTAAGAGAAAAAAAAAAAAGGCCAAGTAATTTAAATCGTGATTATAAGCAATAAAAGAATATAGTTAAATATGAATTTAAAATATAAGAACAAAGAATGTTTGTGCTTATGGTGGGTTGTGTGGGTTACAGTTTGTGTCAGCCCTTCAACTCCTCCCTGCTATCCACTGTGTCCCAGGGGGATGCTTCAGTAGAGGAGCTGGAGAAGTGAGGATTTAAGCCACACAAGTAGCAATGAAACTATAAATTTTAAACATGAGTTTTCACCAGCTGTTTTATGATATTTAGCATAAGACATTTATTTTAGTTTTAATTATTTTGGTGAATTTTAAACAAATTTATTTCATATGGCAATAAAGAAAATACAAGTTTATTTCTTTCAACTAATAAAGAAAATACTAAATGAGAAAGAAAAAAAGGGAGGACAAAATATTCCTCACAAGTATATTTTTCCCCACAGAAAATATCAGGATTGAATGTGTTTTTTAAATTTTGTTTAAAGATTTATGAATGACAGTTGTGAAAGTAGCACAACTTTTGAGGTCATTTAGATGAAAATCCAATCTCTTTACATCCTTGGTAAAATATGGTACACAGAATTGAGCAGTCAACAAAAAGAAGTGCAAAGGAAAAAAAGTGGAATGGGAAAGAAAGTATCCTATAGGAAAAATGTAACAACTAGCATATTCTTCAGTTATCCCAAGCTATAGATGAATTTTTTTTATCGCTATTCCTATGGAAAAGGGCAATACTAAGGGTTCATGATGGCAAAGTAATAAGTCTTTAAGTGTGTCAATGAAATAATTTTAAAACTTTGGAAATGGGAAATAGGATCAACCTAGAATCATTATTTCCTCAGTACTTAATATTTTGTATTTTTATTAATCAGAGAACATTCTCTCTTAAATAGAATTATTTATATTTTGTAGTGATCTACTTATACATGTCCCCCCACTAGATCATAAACTTCTTAATTAAAGGAAGGATCTTGTTTTATTTAACTATGTATACCCAGTAAGTAGCAAGTGACTGGCATACTGTATGTTCTCAATGTTATTTTTGTTGTTGAATGATTTAATCCTTGCAAATCTATGAAATCACTTAAATCTGTGGTTTCCAATTTTGCCTGAACAAAAGAATCAACAGGGGAGTTGTTAAGATGTACCAATTAAATCAGAAAAATATCTAAGAATAGGGCCCAGGAATCAGTATTATTTTAAAGCTTCCCAAATAATTTTAATGTGAAGGTAGTATTCAAAACCACTGACTTAGGTCTTTTCTCCCTCTAGACAAGCCTGCACTCATAAAATCCCAAGTACCTAAAGTTGGGTAATATAGTTGTCATAAAGTGATGTGTATATTTTCCTTCAAATTGTTCAATTAAACTTCCTTTGTAAAATAGTATACTATTGTATTATAATTTCATCAAAATTTATGTCATAATTATTAAAATATACACATCTCTAAACTAAGGCCACCCTTAAGATCCTTTGAAACTCTAACATGGTATTTCATTGTGATAAATGGTATTTTTGTAAGACTGAACGTGTTAGCTTATAATGAATGTATTAAAATGTGAGTCATGAATTAGGTTAGGCAATGATTATATTCTTTTACACTGAAGCAATTTTGGTTTTGTTTTCTTAAATGCACATCATTGTGATTCTAGGAGTTTCAAAAATAATTTGGGAAAATACTGAAAAGGGAGAAATGTAAAACTTTGTGACAACAAAAGTACAAAGCATAGAGGAGTTTTGAATATTTGTTTGCTGTGGTTTCTCAAGTATAAAGTACCATGAGAGTTAACAAATGGGATATCTAGACAGGAAATGAATACTTTAATTACCGTCCTAACTCTCTAACAATTCTCTTACATGTAGGCTTAAAGAAATTACTTAAAACAATGAAAAGGCATACATGAGAATGTATACAAGGAGATAAAAATAATTGATTGTCATTTCAATAAATATAATTGCTTGGCAATGACAACACAAAAGTATTATTTCAAAATCTTATCTACAAATCATTCCAGAAAGTCTTCTGTCATTTCAGAAAACACTCACACACACAAACTCACCCCACTATTAAAGAAAATGAACAGTCGTAAGAAAAAATGTTACCATAGGCACTGAGTTCTTATCTTCACAAGGAAACATACTAAACTGGGTTTAAATGCCTGCAGAGAACTGCCAAGGCTTTAGACAGTTTTGTCACAATTCTTTAACTCTTCTACATGGATGCATAAAATTTCCTAAAGATGAAGGACTTTTTCAGAGAATTGGATATCAAGTTAAGGATCCTTTGAAACGAAAAACTTTGAAGACAAATAAGTTCCAGAAGGATGACAATTAAATCCCGATGTTCTCTTCACAATCATTTTATGGTAGTTAGACGACCTAGTAGAAATCTCAGACTCAGGATGTAATTTCTTTTGCCCACCAGTTTTTCCTCCTCTATGGCAGCTTAATGCACATTTCTCATTCCCTTTTGCTTTGTATAAAATTTAAAAAACAATTTAATATCCTTGGAGACTCAATCCATGTCAAAATTTTTCAAAATATGAAAAATATTTCAAGGTAAAAATAGGAAGTAAAATTGAGATCGTAAGTTTTCTGGAACTCCAGAACTGGTTTTTTACTTCCTGTATCCTAACGTCTACTTATCTTAAACTGCCTCTAAAATAAGTAGATATGTTCAGCAAAATTTTTCATAATGAATGCTCATTTCAACTGGCAAGCTTATAAATTCTGTGCAAAAAGTTAGAAAAGTTAATAAGTACATGGGCTAAAGCAAAAATATATTATGTAGAAAGACAAACAGATGAGTAATGCTTTCAATACATATATATCTACAGATATATATAAAATAAACTAAGAAGAACATATGCAAGTATTCAAAGTATCTTTTGTCATCTTTTTAAAATTTTAAATCTTTATTGTGGGAGAGTATTACAGATGTCCCTTTTTACTCCCATTGCCTCCTCCACCCAGTTCCTGCCGTGTCCCAGGCTTTCACTACCCTATTGTCTGTGTCCATAGGTAATGCATATCTATAATAATAAAAGCGTAATATGCTAATTAGACCAGACAGCCAAATGACCTTCTGGAGGAAGCCACGGCTGCAAGGGCAGAGGCAAGCCACCCTGGCTGCAAGGGCCGAGCCCCGTGCATGAATTCCCCCTTCCCTCTGAGATTTGTCAGTCTGTTCCATGTTTTCATGCCTCTGATTCTATTTTATTCACCAGTTTATTTTGTTCATTAGATTCCTTGTTTATTTTGATTTTTAGATTCAACTGTTGATAGATATGTATGTATTGCCATTTTATTGTTATATTTCTTCTTCTTCTTCTTCTTCTTCTTCTTCTTCTTCTTCTTCTTCTTCTTCTTCCTCCTCCTCCTCCTCCTCCTCCTCTCCCTCCCCCTTCCCCTCTGCTTCCCCTTCTCCTTCCCCTTCTCCTTCTCCTTCTTTCTTCTTTCTTCTTCTTCCTATTCTTAAAAAATACCCTTCAACATTTCATGTAATACTGGTTTGGTGGTGATGAACTCCTTTAGTTTTTTCTTGTCTGTGAGGCTCTTTATCTGACCTTCAATTCTAAATGATAGCTTTGCTGGCTGTAATCTTGGCTGAAGGTCCTTGCTATTCATCACTTTGAATATTTCTTGCCATTCCCTTATGGCCTGCTAAGTTTCTGTTGAGAAATCAGCTGACAGTCATATGGGTGCTCCCTTGCAGGTAACTAACTACTTTTCTCTTGCGGCTTTTAAGATTCTGTGTTTAACCCTTGACATTTTAATTATGATGTGTCTTGGGGTGGGCCTCTTTGTGTTCCTTTTGTTTAGGAATCTCTGTGCTTTCTGGACTTGTAAGTTTATTTCTTTCACCAGGTAGGGGAGGTTTTGTCATTATTTCTTCAAATAGGTTTTTCAATATCTTGCTCTCTCTCTCGGACATTATTAAAATTAAAAACTTTTGTGCAAAAACACTACATCAAGGAAATGAAAATAACCTACAGAATGGGAGACAATCTCTTCATATCATATACTTGATAAGGGTTTAATAATCAGAATAAATTAAAAACATGTACAACTCAACAATAAAAACCCAATTTAAAAATTGGGAAATAACTGGAATAGACAGTTCTCCAAATAAAACATTCACATGGCCAATAAGTACATTAGAAGATGCAACATTAGTCTTAGGGAAATACACATCAAAACCAGAAGACATCACTTCACACTTACTAAGATGACTAAAATGAAAAACAGCAGCAACCCCAAATTAAAACAGACAAAAAAAAGAGTTAAGTGTTGGAGATGATATGAAATAATTGGAAAACATGTCCATTCCTCATGAAGATGTAAAATGGGGCAACCATTGTGGAAAATTGGTTGGCAATTCCTTGAAAAGTTAAACATAGAATTAGCACATGATTCAGAAATTCCATTCCTAGGCATAAGCCTAAAAGAATTGAAAATATAAACTCAAATAGATCTTTGTAGGCCAATGTTAATAGCAGCATTATTTACAATGGTCAAAAGGTGGAAACAGCCTGTGTCTATCAAAAGATTAACGGCTATATAAAATGTAGAACTTTACAAAGAATAGAATATCATTCAACCATAAAAAGAATGAAGTTCTGATACATGTTACAGGAATTAACCTTGAAAATATTATGTTAAGAAAAATAAACCAGACACAAAGGACAAATATGGTATGATTCCACTTTTATCAAATACTGATAATAGGCAAATCATAGAGAAAAAGTAAATTAGAGAATTTCAGAGAGAGACATATAGATAATAACTGCTTAGTGGGTACAAAGTTTTTGTTTGGGATGTTAAATTTTTTGGAAATAAATAATGGTGGTGGTTATATAACATTGTGAATGTAATTAATGCCACTGAATTAATGCCACTTAAAAGTGGTTAAGCACTAGCCAGTTTTGCTCATGGTTAGAGTGTCAGCCCATGGACTGAAGGGTCATGAATTTAATTCTTGTCAAGGGCACTTTCCTCAGTTGCAAGCTGGAACCCTGGACCCAGGTCTGGTATGTAAGGGAGGCAATCAATCCATGTGTCTCTCTCACATTGATGTTTGTTTCTCTCTCTCTCTCTCTCTCTCTCTCTCTCCCCCCATCCCTTATGCTCACTCTAAAAATCAATGGAAAAATTATCCTCAGGTGAGGATTAACAAAAAAAATGGTTACAATGGCACTTTTAAAAAATATCTATTTTACCACAATTTTAAAAAATAATCAAATAATATTGAGGACTGTTTTTCTTTTACTCATGAATTAACTCAATAAGTAATTAATACGTATCTATACTATGTGCTGAACATTGTTCTAGATGTGGATGATACAATAGTGAGCAAAACAGAAGACATCATTGGCAACAGAAAAATAAACTTTGTTATGGTGTAAATATGTAGCATAATTTAAAAAAATATCTATAAAGTGACCTTGGAAGACTTAAGGTTTTTGTGCTATCCTTAAGTAGTTTTTCCTTTTGGATAGTTTTAAATAAACATTCTATGATTTAAAATGCTCTCAATAAATGTTAAATAAATATGGTGATGAGACTATATAATACTTATTTTCTTTATTGGCTGAATAGAATGGTTTAAAAAGAGAAGATATATTGGATATGATATTTATTCTAAAAGAAATTCCTATTTAATGAATAAAGAAAATCATGCCTTTATCACCTATAACGTTATCCAATTAAAACATGTAAACATGTACAACAGGTACATATATTTACTATCTAGATATATGTACTTTAAATGCTAAAGGGAATGATGGAGTGAGTAGAACCATCCTATATAACAGTGATGGCGAACCTTTTGAGCTTGGCGTGTCAGCATTTTGAAAAACCCTAACTTAACTCTGGTGCCGTGTCACATATAGAAATTTTTTGATATTCGCAACCATAGTAAAACAAAGACTTATATTTTTGATATTTATTTTATATATTTAAATGCCATTTAACAAAGAAAAATCAACCAAAAAAATGAGTTCATGTGTCACCTGTGACACACGTGTCATAGGTTCGCCATCACTGCTATATAATAAAGAGGTAATATTCAAATTGACCCTCATACCATAATGCGCACACAGCAGGGGCGGGACGGCGGCCGCTCTGCGTGGCTTCTGCTGGGGTTTCCATGGCCCTGTGTGCATGCTGTGGGAGCGGGGCCCGGCCGCCGCTGCACGCAGCCCAAAGGCGGGGCATCAGGGCGGCACTCCGGGACTCAGGGCCATCCCACAGCACACTGGCCATGCGGGGTGGGACTCCAGGACTTGGGGTGGTCCCATGGTGCGGGGGATGGGGGAGGTGTCCTGGGTCTCGCATGATTTCGCACGACTGGTCACTAGTATAATAATAAACCAGAGAAGCTTCATGAAAAAAAAAGAGTTTTAAATAACTGGGAAGACATGAAGTAACAGTAATGATCCTGTTTTTGATAGAGGTGGTAATTACATCAATATAATGAAATTGCATTGATCTTTAGATGCACATACAAATGAATGCATTTCAAAACATTGAAAGCTGAATAATGTCTGCAGTCTAGTTAACAGTATTTTACCAATATCAATTTCCTGGTTTTGTTACTGTATCATATTTATATAAGATAGCATTATTTGAGGAAGACTACTATTTTTAAAATTTCTTGTGACTCTATAATCATTTAAAAAACAAAACCACAGAAACATGATCATGAGGAAATGTACAATTGAAGAAAAGGAGGAGTCTCAAAGATGGGGACTGGCAGGAAGGTAGGGAAGAAGAGACTGTGAGAGCATGAGGGAGTGATAGAGGAGTGTGTGGACCTGTGTGGTGTGTGTGTGTACGAGCTAGGGACAGCTAGATTCTGCAGGTCTTCTAAGGGGCTGCTAAACCAAGCAGTCTTAGACGGTGAAGCCCCGCTACCAGCACGAACACTCCTGGGCGGCTAGCGCGGGCACAAAGACCACGCCATCTTGAGAAACAGGGCTGCCTGAGACTAAGATCCTGGCCTTAGCACTACCCGGTTTGGTCTCAGATGCAAATCAGGACCCTGCAGCCACTGGAGACAGAGACCTGTGACCACAGCCTCAGACCCAGGGACACCAAGAATCCAGACATCCCCGCGGCAGAACTCTGTAACAGAGCCCATTCCCCTCCCCGAAGGCTTGAGGGCAGCGCCATAGTAACTGATAGACCCACCCCTTGCCAGGGCCTCAGTGTTGCTAGGGAGCCTTAGCCTGGAAGCTCGCAAACACCAGGAACTGGTCCCGCGCACCAGGGGCTGCAGGAGCCTTAGCCTGGAAGCGAGCGAACACCGGGAACTGGTCCCGCCCAGAGCGGGCTCTAGGAACCTTGGCCTAGGGGCTAACGCGCGAACACGGGAAACTTGTCCCACACAGCACAGGCCCCAGGACCCCGATTCTCCAGGCAGGAGGCAGCACCAAGCACCACTGACTTGACTGTGTTTCTTATCACCTGCGCCTGGAATCCCTGATTCCCTGTGCATTCACACTAAGAGCCAGTGACTCCAATTCTTGGTGCATGTGCACACAGGGACCCTGATTCTCAATGTGAGGCTGTGAGAAGCAAAAGAGACTCTGATACTGGATTCTTGGGGAACTCTGACTCCTGGCGCATGCTAGGGGGCACTGATTTTCAACACACTCCAGGGGGGACTCTGTTCCAGCACGGTGCAGGAGGGGTCCCTGATTCTAAGTGAACACACGAGGCCACATTGAGTGCTGGTAACTCTGAGCGAGCCTGATTCCCACTAACCCACCACAACCACACATCTTAGTATCAGAGCTCTCCAGTGACACCAGGGTGGTGCAAAGCTCCCACTGCACATGGCCCAGGCCCACGCAACTCAACATTTGAACCATCTGGAGATAATCAGAATGGGGAGACGACACAACCTCCAGAGGAAAGAAAATGA
>NW_005371082.1:3258195-3278806 GCF_000412655.1 Myotis brandtii | reverse complement strand
GATAATTTTGTATGGCCCTCGAATGATGTTATAAATATTCTAATGGTGCTTGGCAGAAAAAAGGTTCCCCATCCCTGCTGTAGATAGAAGTCAAATTTAAAGGCTATGTGTACTTCTCCCCAATATGGTTAGCATGTGACCTACACTTTTCCCTTCCTCCTCTTCTTCAGTCTTCTTTTATCCCTTGCTTGCCTTCTGCATCTTCATTCTTCTCCCTTTCCCTTCACTTTCTCTTTCCCTTTTAGATTAGACTAGTGGGGGCCTATGAGAAGAGTCCACAGTCATGACCAGTGTGTTAGATTCCTGTGGCTGCTGAAACAAATGATCACAAACTGGTGGCTTAAACAATAGAAATGTATTCTCTCACAGTTCTGGAGGCCAGAAGTCCAAAATCATTTTTACTGGACCAAAATCAAGGGCTGTGCTTACTTTGGAGGTTTTAGGGTAAAATGATGGAGGAAAGGGCAATTTTAGGTTCTTCATATATATCTTCTGGTCCAACCTCCTTTCCTCTATAAATTCCAAATTACTTGACATATGAAAACATGCTCAAAGTAACTAATTATCTGAGAGATGCAAATCAAAACCACAATGAGGTACCATCTCACACCTGTCAGAATGGCTATCATCAACAAATCAACAAACGACAAGTACTGGCGAGGATGCGGAGCAAAAGGAACCCTCATGCACTGCTGGTGGAAATGCAGACTGGTGCAGCCACTGTAGAGAACAGTATGGAGTTTCCTCAAAAAATTAAAAATGGACCTCCCATTTGACCCAGTGATCCCACTTCTAGGAATATATCCCAAGAAGCCAGAAACACCAATCAGAAAAGATATATGCACCCCTATGCTCATAGCAGCACAATTCACCATAGGTAAGATCTGGAAACAGCCTAAGTGCCCATCAGCAGATGAGTGGATTAGAAAACTGTGGTACATCTACACAATGGAATACTACGCTACGGTAAAAAAGAAGGAATTCTTGCCATTTGCAACAGCATGGATGGAACTGGAGAGCATTATGCTAAGTGAAATAAGCCAGTCAGAGAAAGATAAATACCACATGATCTCACTCATTTGTGGAATATAGAAAACAACATAGACTGATGAATAGGGACAGATCCAAAGACAGAGAAACAGCGATCAGACTATCAATCCCCAGAGGGAAAGTAGGGGAGGGTGGGGGTAAGGGGAAGAGATCAACCAAAAGACTTGTATGCGTGCATATAAGCCAAACCAATGGACACAGACAACAGGGGGATGAGAGCATGAGTGTGTGTGTGGGGGGGAAGGTTGGGGGTTAATGGGGGGATGAGGATACATTTGTAATACCTTAACCAATAAAGAAATTTAAAAAAAAAGAAAAGGAGGACACCAAAGTTACTCATTATATGATAGCTAGTAAAAATAAAGTATGTTTAAATATACATAGGACAAAGAAAAAAATATCAAAAAAAAACAAGAGAATATACATTCCCTTGTCCTACTAATATATATAATAGTTGTAGGACTGTGAAATATACAGGGTGTCCCCAAAAATTTATACACACTGTAACAGCTGAAAGCTCAATTTTGAAAATGAAATGTATTTTAATAAATATTGCCTTTATGCCAGGCCAGCGTGGCTCAGTGTTTGAGCATAGACCTATGAACCAGGAGGTCAAGGTTCGATTCCAGGTCAGGGCACATGCCTAGGTTGTGGGCTTGATTCCCAGTGTGGGGCATGTAGGAGGCAGCCAATCAATGATTCTCTCTCATCATTGATGTTTCTATCTCTCTCTCCCTTCCTCTCTGAAATCAATAAAATCAATAAAAATATATTTTTGAAAAATAAATAAACACTGCCTTTAAAATTATTCAAAATGTATGTATACATTTGGGACACCCCATATGAACATTGTTTACACTATTTTTCAAAGTTGTTATAATGTAACCAAAGAATTTACATAATATAAACGTGGAAAAATAAAATTGAGGGGAAACAAAACAAAATAACTAGGAAGAAGGAAAAGGGAGGATATTGTGGCAAAGTATAGAAAGGTCTTTTAGGTCAGGGAGGTGGTCTGTCAGTGAGGCAGCGAAATCTAAACATTTAGAATATGCTACATTCCTCCTTTACCACAGAAACTGTAGCACTCTTTTAGGATTAACCTAAAAGTGGCCAAGGTTACTGATTTCTTTTTGTCCCGATTTTAGTAGAATTATAAGAATTCAGACATTAGAATAGGACTGTCATTTCTCATTTTTATATTTAACCCTTGTCACACAGATGAACTCAGAACTACTGTTCATCCATCATTTTCCTTCTCTGTTTATACTTTGGGTTGAATATGAACTAATTAATATACGAGAATGAAAGTTTTAGATCACATACATTATAGTTTGCTTAGAAAAATATTTTATAACATAAAAGTGACTGACTCAAAATTTATTATGCCTCCTAACTTCTCCAGTTGAAGTAAAAGAAATCAACAATAGAAGACCTCATGTAAATGATAAAAAGTAATTTGAATTTTATGCTTTTTACATCTTTGATTAAATTTTCATAGAGGGATGCTATAGCTAATAAATAGCTGAGTCTACCCTCCTATTAGATTTGTTCAGTAGGCATTCTCCCCGACATACAATAAATAGAATTTTTCTGATTATTTAATACTTATAACCTCTTTTTTCCCCTCCAAAATGTCTATATTTTCTTGAATATTGTCTAATAATTTAAAATCATTATTATGACCCAAGTTGAAAATGATATTTATTCATCACCACATTTTCAATCTCCAGCTTAACTTTTATTTATACTTAGGGATGTTACAAACTTTATGGCAATAGAGATGATACAATCATTGCAACTCCTAAATTTTAAATGCCCATTTTGTTCCTTTAACTTTGATATGATATTATACCACAGATGAGAGTTGGAGTCAGGCATCTTCCAGAGAAAAAGGCAGGAACTTGTTAGATATTCAGGAATGAAACCTTATCTTCATTCTTTCTAAAAATAGAGGCATGCCTGTGAAGGCAAAAACCGCAAAACACTCAATACTATTCACAAGTTAGAAATTTCTTATCAACTTCAATTCTGTCCTACTAATACACTACAATATTTTATACTAAAAACTAGAGGCTTGGTGCACAAAATTTGTGCATGGGATGGGGGTGGGGTCCCTCAGCCCGGCCTGCACTCTCTCCAATCTGGGACCCCTAAAATGGCAATCAGACATCCCTCTCACAATCCAGGACCGCTGGCTCCTAACCGCTCACCTGCTTGCTTGCCTGATCACCTCTAACCGCCTCTGCCTGCCTGCCTGATGCCCCTAACTGCTCCCCTGCTGGCCTGGTCGCCCCTAACCACTCTGCCTGCCTGCCTGATTGCCTCTAACTGCCTCTGCCTCGGCCCCACCACCGTGGCTTTGTCTGGGAGGACGTCTGGAAGACGTCCGGTCTAATTAGCATATTACCCTATTATTAGTATAGATACCCTCAAGGAAAGTATTGTTTCATGCATAGCCTGGAAATGGGTAATTCCCCACCTAACCAAACAAGCCTAAATAAATATAATCTGGTTACTTAATTTCGGATGTGCCTCAAATGATTCTGGTCACAGGTCTGAGCACATAATAGGTTCACTTATCTCCAGACCTTTGTTCAGACTGTTTCCTAAGACTGAACCTCCTTCCCTACTAATGTTGATAGAATGCCTATTAGCTTTAAGGGGTCTGTCTTTAGACTATCTCAGTAAAACCTTCCACAAAATCTTATTCTTGGTTTATAGGATCAACGTTTGAAACCATACATAGGTAGAATTTAATTACATTCAATTTAAAATACCATGCCATAGTTTTTTTCTTTATTGATTTCAAATTGAGCTACATAATGGGCAACTTTGTAGATGAGCACTAGACTCATTAAGAAATAGAAAAATATATTAATAAATCTTTAGTAACCATCATAATGCTAAAAAAGTCACAAAATTACATAACTAAACATGATATAACTTCTTCATGATAAATAGGATTTACTTCCAAAGATGCTTTAAAAAATAATCTAGTCCATCCCTAGTTTTCTTACACTCATAATCTTCTTATTATACACCCCGAAAATCTTTTCAATGCTGAGTACTCATGAGTGAATAGTCCTTAATAGACCATCATATTCATCTTATCTGTGTCTTTGTACTTCAATGTTAGATTTATTATAATTAGATGAAAAGTATGGTTTTCTGCTTCATACGATCTGACTAAACTGTATCATATTGAAGAAAAATGAAAAATTTAAATGTTCAAAGGCCAAATCATTTGAAAAAGGAAGATTGCTCTTCAGTTGTGGTTCATTTTTAAGTGCTGGGTTAAGGCCTTGATCACATCAGTGAAGTCACTAAAATCCTTTTTTAAGTATATAAAGTATTTAGAAAAGAAGAAAGGCAAACAAAACCACAAAATAATTCATGTTAATAACTTCATACACAGATCCTAGGGAGACTTGCAAGGCTGACTTCTGCTTTATGTCACTTATCCATGTTTGGGTTTTTAATGAGACTAAAAATAATTTATTAAGCCTACATTTGCTTAATCAGTGCTTCAAGTCAGCAAGTACTTAAATACTGAGAGACATTATTTTTTACATAAAAGTTTCTCAACTTATAAAACATTTTCTATTGACAGATAAGGCATAGAAAAATGCTGATGACATCTGCTAAGCTTTACTTATGAAAACTTAAAGAAATCCTATGGGATAACATCACTCCATTTTTCTTGGAGTACCTCTGATGGAGACTTCCTAAAAAAAGTCTGGAAATAATTAGAAACTATTACAGTACCTAGAAAAGTTTACTTGAAAACTAAATCTGCTATTCATCAAAGAATACAACACAATCAGAACACAATGTAAAATAAGGTGCACATATAGGATAACCCTGATTTTAAAAACTTAAAACAAGTTTAGAGAAGACAGCATTAGACCAGTGATATACTGTAGAAAACATCATATTTAAATTATTAAACACTGTTTTTTTCCAAAATAATATCTATCTTGA
This sequence comes from Myotis brandtii, assembly GCF_000412655.1. Classification (NCBI taxonomy): domain Eukaryota; kingdom Metazoa; phylum Chordata; class Mammalia; order Chiroptera; family Vespertilionidae; genus Myotis; species Myotis brandtii. Next base: position 3,273,772 of record NW_005371082.1, on the reverse strand, counting down.
TTTTTTTATTTTACAAATGACAGAAAATCATTTTTTCCAAAGATGCTAAGTACAACTTTAATATAAATTAAAAGAGAGTAAGAATAGTCAATTATTAATATTTATTTTTGTGTCATAAATATTACATGGAAAAGCAAAGTATCTAAAACACAGTAAAAAATGTTTTGGGTATTTCTGGAAAAATAAATGCAATGCTAACAGCTTCTTAAAATATAAAATATGTTTTCTACAGAGACCAAAAATTCCACTGGTGGGGGTGGGGGTAGACTGGATGGCATGTCCTTTGGAGCTGAAAAGGCTATCCACATGAACTGAATTATTCTTGACAAGTACCTTCAGACACTTGTAATGTGATCTCATGTAAATTCAGACCATATTTTGCACACAAACCACTGGTAATAGTAAGTTTAATCAGGAGCTCAGATAAGAAGGAAAGAACACTAATATCCTTAATTATCAGAGTAGTTAACATGAAATTTCCCAAATGGAAAGCACAAAAAATAAAAGCATTTAATGTGTTGTAGCAAATAAAAGAAAAGGGCTGCAAGAAATGTTCCATTTTCCTTTCCTTTTTCAACCCTTAGCTACCCATTCTCAACAAAATTTTATTCTTCAGTGGTTTATAAATTTGGAAAAAAGTAAAGCACATTTTAAGCAAATAAATATACTGGAATATTCCATTAGCATTAAAAGTTGATTTTAACCAAGAATTAAATCACAGTGTGGATAACATCTTAGCTGTACTCTCAAGATCCATTCATGTTGAAGCAAATGGCAAGATTTTATTTTATACTAGAGGCCCAATGCATGAAATTCATGCAAGGGCCTTGGCCCTCACAGCCCCGGCTGCCTTGGCTGGCCTCGCAGCCCCGGCTTCATCTGGAAGGTCGTCCGGACAGTTGGCCGGAAGGATGTCCAGACGGTCGTTCTGCTGTTTGGTCTAATTAGCATATTAGCTCTTTATTATATAGGATATTATTCATTCATATTTTTAAATATTTTATTAGTAGTAATAACTGCTCATCATAATAACATGGAAATATCAATACTTAAAAGAGGCGATTGTAAAATAAAATGTAAGTACAACTCAGAACTCTGCAGCTTAAAAGATTTCTTAGGATTGCCTTCTGCCTTGCCGCAAACACAGCCTACAGAACTGTGCTAATTCTACAGGGATCAGCTCCATTGTTCAAGAGATGCATTAAGGCCTGTAGAAGAGAACCCAGCTTTGGAGAGTGCTATGCCAAGCAATCTCCCACAGCAGCATTAACTATATTTATTTCTCTTCATCAGAAGTCTGCTACTGCTATGGGATGCCCTGCTAATGGGTGAAACTAGAATATAAATCATGTTGCATTTGACTAGTAAAGAACAATGATAGATTATTTTTAGAAACTTTTAAGGCATCCATTTTCTTGTGTCCTTAAAACCAAGGTTTTATATACATCCATGGAACAATTAATGACCTACAACGATGGTTGGTGGTTTTATAATTTTGAAGTAGAATATAAACTTCTCCCACCTGAATTGTAAAAAGAGAAATTACTCATCTGCTTCTTTAAAAATATTTTGTGAAAAGCAACATTTGAGCTTAAGAGAAAATAATACAGTTGGAGCTTTTTTAAAAAACAAACATACATTTCTAAGTCACTTCCATGAGGTGTATTTAATCAATTAACCACTTGAAATATTTAAATGCACTTTGAATTATTTTTAAAATCACCTTAAAAATCAAACTGAGAGACATGCTTATAATTGCTTTGCTGAAACACGGAAAGAAAGTGCACAGCATAGAGAGCTTGAATTTCTCACTCTTCCTTTCAATCAATATCTGAGGCAAAGTTTCATCTCTAGGGCCTTTAATGGCAGGAATTCCTGGAGCCAGCAAATGAGTAATGTTAAACCTATGATTAGATGATGAGGCCATCAAAGACACTAGACCCTAATGCTACACTCCTCCTTATTTCTCTCAACTGCAGTGAAAACCAGAGCTAAGGAAAAAGGAATTTAAAGCTATTTTTTCATAAAAGCATTTTTTTTTTAATGTGCATCATTAAGATCCTAAAAGGTCCAGATAGATCTCTCAGAATGTCTCTCGAACTCAGGACTCGGGTATTAGGTAACAATTTTCAAATGCCTTGAAGATGAACTACTGCTGGGGATGCTGTTTTCTTTAATGTCTTTTTAAAATTATTGCTGGCTGAAAAGGGGGAAATGGACCTAATGATTTCCCTATGAACATATTCTTGAAGAAAGTAAACCTGAAGACTGGAAATCAATCGGTAAGTTTTTGGTTTATTTTTGCTGATGTTTTACAGGATCTACTGAAGCCATATTGTTTTTTTATTTGGGAGTCAGCTTTTAGGCAAACCTCTGGTCAGTAACTAGAAACTGTTTAATTGTACTTTACTTTTGTTGAGGAAACTAGGAATAAATGTAATAATACTTATTACAAAACATAAATAACCTCTTTTCTTATTCTCATATTACAAAATATGTATACTTAAATAAAAATCAGAATCACAAACATACTTGAAAGAGCTGGTGAGAAGAAAGACCATTAGGTACCCAATTTAGTCATCAGAAAAATGTAATATATATATGCTTAATTTTATTATAATTGATAGGAAGAAAAAATATCCAACAATTACTATTCTATTTTTAATTTTGATTACTAAAGAAAAGGACAAGTAGATTTGTAGAATTTACACTGAAATATACAAATTTCACTTAAAAAAAGAAAAGAGAAAGGTATCACATCAAAGACAACCCACTGATGAGCTGTATTTATACTTTGGCTATTGCATAAAAAAAAAACAACAACTTAATTTTCATTATCTTGAATCTAACAGAGAAGAAATGATGTAATTAATAATAAAAATTAAAATGATAAATTTTATTGTATCATCTTTAAAAGTGGGATATAAAAAGATAAATAACAAATTTTGTATATATATATATGGAGATAAAAAGATAGGTAACAATAGCAGGATAGGAAGGGTGGGAAAGAATAAGAAAGCTACAGAGAGTAGAAGAAGGGGGAGGGAGACTAAATCAATATTTACATGGTAAGATCATCTACATATAAGTATATCTCAATATAAATTACTTTTTTCATCTATGAGATGATAGATGAAAGTTTAAAATATATAAACATATACATATATATGCATAATCATTCTATTGTTAGAGACATACAAAAAAAATCAAGTGAATGAGATTTCGTACCTGAGAACAAAGCAGCATAACAAGCTCAACCACAGAAGTACTGGACTTCATACAAACAAGGCCTATAATAAAGAAGGGTTTAAAAAAAATGAAATTACAATGGTAGACATATTATCATTCCAAGTTAATTCATGATATAGTTTAAACTTTAGAACTCCTAAAATAACATAAATGGACAAATTAACTAACATATACTTTATTGAATTTATTAGGGTGACATTGGTTAATAAAATTACTTAGGTTTCAGGTATACAATTCTATAATACATCATTTTTATATTGTATTGTGTGTTTACCCCCCAATTCAAGTTTCCTTCCTTCACCACTTATCTCGCCTTTACCATTGACATATTTTATAGCATTAATTTTTAAATATTCAGGTATTCACGATGTAAAAAATACTAAAAATTGACTTCATGTTTGGGTTATTTATTTGGTCAAGGCATTTCTTATATTTAAATAAGGTGGGAATAGTTATCAAAATTGATGAGGTAGTTAGACCTTTTTTCATTACAATGACATTTGTTATGTGATTCTTTCTTGAAGCACAGAACAATAATCATTGAAGATCTACCTAAATTTTCTTCCAAAAGGAAAAATTAAAATAATTTGCAAATAGGTAATTCTGCAATGGTTGTCAGTTGTAAAATGATTTTAAATATATTGGAAATGGAATTTTACACAATTAACATATTAAACAACACTTATAAAATCTTCCAGTGTTCTGCTTCCAAAGTCTCTGAACAGATATGGGGGAGGGGGGATTAAATATTTACGAAATAATGGCTACTATTCATTGATCACTTACTATGTGATGGGCACTATGTGTTAAGTGCCTTAGGTGCATGGTCTCATTTAATTTTCATTTAAACTCTGTTATATACTATTTTTATTCTCATTCCATAGGCAAGAAAATATTATTCCTATAAACATTAACTAATCATCCATACTTTTTCCAATAATAATGATAACTGCTGTATAACATGTAACAAAGCAGATCACGATTGGTACTTTTTAAAAGTGTCAACATACAGGAAGATTAACCAAGAAGTAATAACCTCTGGTTGAAAGTATACTAATAATGATGATACGAATTGCTAACTTACAGTATATTTTTACAAGTTTGTCACTGTTTTTTTTAAATTAACTTGTTAGTTTATTTTTCTTTTTATATGAGGACAAATGTAATCATTAAAAGCTTTTTACAGTAAGAAATGCCATCGTCTTACATTAGTGGTGGCTAAATGGAGACTTGAAGCAAAACCAGTAATTTTTGTCTTCTTAAGGCAGTGATGGCGAACCTTTTGAGCTCGGCGTGTCAGCATTTTGAAAAACCCTAACTTAACTCCGGTGCCGTGTCACATATAGAAATTTTTTGATCTTTGCAACCATAGTAAAACAAAGATTTATATTTCTGATATTTATTTTATATATTTAAATGCCATTTAACAAAGAAAAATCAACCAAAAAAATGAGTTTGCGTGTCACCTCTGACACGCGTGTCATAGGTTTGCCATCACTGTCTTAAGGTGATTTCAATAAACAGTTTCAACTGCTTTCTAGACACTAGCATGTATATTTGTTGTAGGGTGTGATAAATACCATTTTGTGTCCACTCTGCTGATGACCCTACCCTTATTGTACAGATAGAACAAGCTGTAAAAAGGTGCTAGTATTCCATCTTATCAGATCTTTGGGCAGACAGTTAACTAATGAAATAAGAGGCAGATGTGAGAAGCTCATTTAAGAGACAATTGGCATAACTGATCAGCAATTCTCATGCTCAGGAGCTAGAGCAGAAAGAAGCTAAATGGGACATTTATTACCTGTTGGCTACTCAACTATTTGAAATTCTGACACAGAAAAACTAAGTAAAAGGCCAAAGGACTATGCATAGCAAGAGGATCATAATTAAGATATGTACTGCATATGAATTTAGATTTAAACTTAAGGCTATATAAAGAATGATTAGACTACAAGGCTATTTGAAGTGGCTATACAAAGAATCATTCACCATATATGTTATGTGCATTAAGAGTTTTTAAATACATAACAACTTGAAGTAAAAATTAGGAAAAACATGCAGTTACATTCATTTTTCACAGACTAATGTTTTAAATGAACAATCAAAATAAAATCTCCACTTAACAAAAACATTCATAATTTTTACAAGTACTATCATAAGAAAAATATAAACAAATGCTCAATCAATACTTTGTTCCAAGAAAATTATAACAAATGGATAGAAAAATTGCAGATTATAAACAGTACTCTCAGTATTTTGAAAAAGGCCACTGTGATTTCAACTCCACAGACACTCACACCTTTACTAAACTAATATGTTGTCTAATTAGTTTTAAACAATATTAATTAATGGATTCTCTTCAAAAGAAAAACAAAACACTAACCTTGACAATGAGAACACAGTAGAGGCAATTTTGGAAGACTTACCAACCTTCAAAAATTATATAATCACTTTGGTTGCAACTATTTCTAAGTGTTAACAAAAATATTATTAAAAAAAAAAAACAGGTAAACGCCAATATTTTTTTAGTGATATTGAAAATAAAGCAGTCTGATAACTCTGTCCTTGTATACTTTCTAAATAAAAAAAACACACTCATATTTAAAAATTTAAGATGTAATTATAAAAATGGTTTTGTATAACTTTAGTCATAAGCTCAAATAGCCAAATTTCCTAATGATGCTAAAAATAACGCTGGCTATAAATGGATAAAGCATATATCTTATAAGTGTGTGTCTTAAACAGGTTGAGTTTTTCCTTTTTTGGCTTTGGCAAGGATTTCATAATCAAATTCACTTCTTTGATATTTCCTCATATATGCAAAGTATAGTGTTTGCACTCAGGAATTTACAATAATGAACAAGACATCATCTACCAGGGGTCCTCAAACTTTTTAAACAGGGGGCCAGTTCACTGTCCCTCAGACCGTTGGAGGGCCAGACTATAGTTAAAAAAAAAACTATGAACAAATTCCTATGCACACTGCACATACCTTATTTTGAAGTAAAAAAACAAAACAGGAACAAATACAATATTTGTATTTGCATGTGGCCCGTGGGCCGTAGTTTGAGGACCCCTGATACACCTTCCACATGTTCCATACATTAATCCAATTTCTAGATTACCCAACATTTACATTGAGCGTTATTATTTACAATCACTTCCATATACACTATCTCATTCGATTGTCTTAACAACTCTGAATTAATTATTGTTAACTCATGTGATAGATAAAAAATGAAAAGACTCAGTTACTAGCCCAAGGTGTTTCACTCAGTAAGTGGTGGAACTGGAACTTGAATTCAAGTCATCTAACTTGGGAGCTCTTATCATGTTTGCTGTAGAGTTACATAAATTAGTTGACATTAATAGGATGGAAATGTGTGACTAAGAAAGGTCATACTGCTTAATTTCAACTTGGATGATTTTGACAGTTTTCTTGGAAAAAATAGCATATATTGGTCAGACATGGGGACAACAAGCACAACCATAAGCAAGAAGTACAGAAGGAGCAGAGAGCAAAAAAAATATTTTTTTGAAAGGCTTTATTCCTTGGGAGATGGATGACTTAGAGTTTAGGGGGTATTTGAAAGTGGGACTGGAGGGCTAGCCTACAATTCAAAGATAGATAAAGATTGAAAGAAATAAAATTATAAACGTTTTTTGAAAGTTAAAAGGAAGATTTTAGAGCAAGTTATAAAATGGGGAAATGATCTTATGGCTCAGTTTTGGCATTACTATTCCATGATGACTTTTCCTGCCTTCAATTAAAAAGTGTCCCCAAAGGAGTTGTACATGTGTGCCTCTACAGCAGAATCTAGAAGTATTGGCCAATTAATAGAACATTTTCTTCAGCAAATATACATTCACCAGCATAAATATTCTGACTAGAACTACTAATTCAATACTGTATACTGTACCAGGTTACCAGTATAAAGTGAATACCTGGAGTGTAGATAATAAACATGTAAGAGAAAAAGGCCTATATATATTGGAGATATTTCATATATAGTAAGACAAACTGGGTAGTATGAGCTTTTGAGTATATTATGAACTACTTTGTTGAAAGACAAGGTTGGCTAACTGAGTGGCTAACATACAAGTACTTGAGATGATTAGTTAGGTAGACAAATTTGAGGTGGTGCAGATCCAGGCAACAAACAAAAAATGGGCGGAGCTGAGTAAATGGTTATCCAAAACACTGGCAGTTCTTTTGGGCTCACCCTTACTAGGGTTAAGAAGTCACTTTAACTTTCAGAACTACACTCTCTCACCATTAAAACAAACAAACAAAAAAACAAACACTTAAGTTGTAAAATGAGTGTAAAGTTAAACTTTGACCTTGGAACACAGCTATCTTTCTTTGATACAAAGAACATTGAAAGGTACAGTGACCATCTTTTAATACAAAGTTGTCAGACTCTTTTCAGTCAATGTGTAGGTTGACTTTATGTACCTGTAGAAGTAGAGGATCAATAAAAGAGCTTTAAAATGGTGTAGAGAAAGTCCATCTCTAGCAGGGTGTTCCTCAAGGTGGGAGGTGAAAGGTTTTAAGCATTACAGCAACAGCAAGGAATCATATTCGTAGGTGGAATTCATCTTTTAAGTAGCATCAGAGTTATCTTTCAGCAAGGGCCCTCTTCCAAGGAGGAGACCAGTAGACATCCATGACTAGGGTGGTGCTCTGAGTGCATTCTCAATAAGAACCAATTAAATGAATAAATCTAGAAAACATCATTCAAAGAGTAATACTATAGTTGATAAATTAAAAATATAAGCTTTTTGAGGAAAATAAGTATTTTTTTTTTTGAGGAAGAGCCCAAGTGATTCAAAAATCATTTATTGAACATGTCTATTGGGATAGAAACCATGCCAAGTACTAAGTATAAAAAGAAGTAAGGAAAGTGGGCCAGATTATATGAACAAAATCACTATATACAATCCTAGGAGGTACAGAGAGAGTACAAAGTGTTAGAAGAACAGGAAGAGCCAAGAGCAACTCTGGAGAATTTATAAGGAATGTGACATTTGAATTGGATGATCCTGAGCTTATCTGAATAAAAGAAGGAAAGAAGGGAAAGTCAACTGAGGTGAAAGAAAAATGTTAGAGGTATAAAGAAACATGAAATAGCTAGTAAAATCAAGTTGGAATGTTATGTTAGGGAGTGCAGATGTGAAAGAGGGTGAGCTTAAATGAAGACAGAAAGCTAGACAGAAGCAGAGCCATAATTGGCATATTTTTTCCTATTGGCAACAGAAAACCAGTGAAGATTTCAAACAAGGGTAGATAGAATCTAGTCAAATTTGGAAAGATCTCTTTCTCTCAGTGGTATAGGAAGAAACATGAACTGCAAAGTCAAATTAAGATAATGAAGGCCTGAGATGAAGGTAGTGGCAATGCAGATTTGAAACACATTTTACCTTGAGACAATAAAATATTTTTGACAGAATATGAGGTTAAAGGGTAGTAGAGTAAAGGAGCAATCGAAGTGTGAGTGATGATACCTGTAACTGAGATAAGGAAACAAATGAAGGAGCAGGTTGGCAGAAAGAAAGTGCTGAGTTTAAATCTGATCAAAATCAGAAATATAGATAGGCAAAAAAACTTAATTTTGAGATTATGATTTATTCTTTTAAAAAATTCTTTCAAGTATTACATGTTTCCTTTTCCCTCCATTGACCTCTCCCTGGCCACCCCAGCCCCCAGCACATGCCCTCACCCCGCTACTGACTGTGTCTATTGGTTATGCTTATATGCATATATACAAGTCCTTTGCCTAATCTCTTACCCCCAACCCCCTCCTCTGCCTTCCCTCTGAAGTTTAATTGTCTATTCCAGTAATGGCAAACCTATGACACGAGAACTCATTTTTTTGGTTGATATTTCTTTGTTAAATGGCATTTAAATATATAAAATAAATATCAGAAATACAAATCTTTGTTTTACTATGGTTGCAAAGATCAAGAAATTTCTATATGTGACACGGCACCAGAGTTAAGTTAGGGTTTTGCCATCACTGGTCTATTCAATGCTTCTCTGTCTCTGAGTCTATTTTTGTTCATCACTTTATGTTGTTCATTATATTCCACAAATGAGTGAGATCATGTGATATTTATCTTTCTCTGACTGGCTTATTTCACTTAGCACAATGCTCTCAAGTTCCACCCATGCTGTTGCAAATGGTAGGAATTCCTTCTTTTTTTTACAGCAGCGTAATATTCCATTGTGTAGATGTAACTTGGTTTTTAAATCCATTCAAGATGGTGTGTTTTCTGTGGCAGCGCTGGCCTCCTCACAAATGCTTGCAGTGGTAGCAGGGGCTCCCTGTCTAAGAGAGCCCAGTCCATCAGCCCCTGAAAGTCCTGAATGATCTAACTGTCACACACACACACACACACACACACACACACACACCACATCCACACACACACCACATCCACACACTCCCCTTTCGCTCCCACTCACTCACACTCTCTTCCTCACTGCTGTCCTGCTGGCCGCCTTCTTCTTACATATGATGATTTATTCCAGTGGTTCCCAAACTTATTTGGCCTACCGCCCCCTTTCCAAAAAAAATATTACTCAGCGCCCCCTGGAAATTAATTTTTTAAAAATTTTAATAGCAATTAAACAGAAAGATATATGTATTAATGTTTCTACCTTTTTTGTAAAATATAGTAAAGAAAGGTGTAAATTAGAAACATTGAAGTTTGAAATTATGAAACTATTTATTGAACTCAGAATAGAAAGGTAATACAAAAAAAGTTAAAACAAATGCACCTGTGGCCATCACCGCCCCCCTGGATCGCTGCAGCGCCCACCAGGGGGAGGTAGCGCCCACTTTGGGAATCACCGATTTATTCTTTCGGTATCTCTGACAAACCAGATAAAAATAAGTCACATAGATAACACGGTATTGAAAAAAATACAATTGTGACATTTTTATTAGTCTCACTGGTATGTATATTAAAAATACTTGTATCAGTACAGTTTTAAGATCTAGTTTTTCTATTTCTCCTCATAGTAAAATACATTACTTTATTTTCCATCAAATAGACGTGACAAGTCTGATTATTTGAATTTTAAAAATCAAGTCTTTCCTGGACTATTAAGTTTTTAAATAAATTCCTAATGATTTAATTTTTTAAATCTCCAAATTAGTGGAGACTAATGGCACTGAAATAGTTTCATTTTAGTAATAAATATTGAAAAAAAACCATAGACATTGAAAGGAATTTTGCATGCTCACTATGCTTCATTTGCTTTAGTCTCAGTGAAGTATAGCTGATAATTGGTTTGAAATTCTCTGTTCTATGTATTTTTCACATTGTGTCATGAAGCATTCTAAGATACAATGCAAAACTATAAATGTATATCTTTTAAGACTTCTGCAATATTTACATATCTCTATAAGCATACTAACAATTTCTTGTTTTTTTACTATTCTTTTACTTTTCAAATCTGGAACATGCAATTTATTTTCCTATTTCATCATTGTGATATGCTCCTGTCTATAAAAACTTAGTTTCAGTATAATTTTTTAAGACATCTGAACTTAAAACTTAAAATTAGCAAACCAAGTAATTAATTTGGCTTTCTAATTTAAAACCAAAAACCAGTCCCGCACCCCCCCCCAAAAAAAAACACACACAATATTAAACATCATTTAAAATAGCAAGGCTAAAATTTTTATTATTGCTAAAATTTATAGATATGTAGTATAACTAACTACTCTTTCGACTCAACAATTTAAGATTGGTCTTATGTTCTTTTAGAGATTTTACTTTAATTTAAAAATGCATTATAAATGCAAACAGTAGCAATATTACCTTAAAGCAACTAAAATATCTAAAATAACGTTAAGTTCAGTTACTAAGAAAAGCCTTTTTAAGCATAATTAAACCATTATAGTTTATTTTTATATTTAGATTCTAAATTTTAACTGAAAATATTCCCTAAAAATCCTATAAAGACAGTAAATTCATTCATTCATTGATTTACTTTATTTCACTAAAAACTAAGTTATGGAAATTTTACTGTCTTTAGAATAGGCACAATACTGAAGTCTCTGGATATATCATATATCGCGAGTCAGCAAACATTTTCTGTAACGTCACAGACAAATAAAATATTTTAGCTTTGGATGGCCATAGTCTCTGTCATAGCTATTCAACCCTGCTATTGTAAGGTCAAATCAATCATAGACAATGTATAATAATATGAGCTTTGCTGTCTTCCAATAAAACTATTGACTCATTCCAAGGCATGAGTGTGGGTGTGTATGTGTGTTAGAGAGAGAAAACACATACAAATGCACACATACACATACATCTATAGATTTTTAAACCTGGAGGGGAAATTATTTTAGATTTATATCTATGATATTTTATATTCCAAAACCCAAAAAAGCTCTGAAAAAAGCTTTTTTGTTATTGCAAACCCAATTATCAGCAAAATTTCACCTAATGTGATGCTATTAAAATCTTTATCCCACTTAGTGTGAATATCTCTATGTATTACTGGAAACAAATCATTGTGTTTGATTAACAAGCTATCCCAGACCCCCCTGAAGATGCTATGAAATATACATATAGGTACTTATTACCTGTCTTAAATCCCCAAATATCTGAATTACAGGCACAACTGGCCCTAAGGTTTTGAAGAAAGCATTTCAGGCATTTATTAAAATAAATGTGACTCAGATTTTAAAAGTCAGAAATTAGTAATACTCCCTTATATGAAATATTTTGAAAGATTAATAAAGAAATTAATATCATTAATATTAATTACAATTCCAAAGTAATTTGATATTGTAATTTTCCCGATGGAAATTCTGTATGTTTTAAAAGAAATAAAAATCTATTTCTGTATGTAAATGTTTGGCTAAGTGTTTTGAAAGTGTAAACTTAGGACATTTAAATAGTTCAGAAATAGAATTAACTGAAACTGCAGTTATGCAATACCCCAATAATCATTTTGACTAATTTATTGAAATTGTTTCTCTAAATTGTTTCTTTTTTCAATCATTGTGTTGATACAGCCTAGGAATCTTATTGACTTGGATATTTTTTTATTTTTTATAGATTTGCTTCTGCTAACATTTTTTTGTGTTGTTGTAGAGCTGGAATTCCATAGACAATTTTCACAGAATAACAGATTACCAAAAAAAAAAAAATGAAGCTATAGTGATAGTTCCTACACAGATATTTACTGGTGATATGATTTAATATGAGAGGGACTGAAGAGATAGTCTCATGGCATTGATACCTATTACATGTGAAACACTGCTGCTGCTCTGTTACATGCTTTAGTAACCAAGTTTGTGCAAGTCCATCAAAAACATCATGTCAAAGGAAATATTCAGGCAAATTCTTGAGTCCAATGTCACTTTTTTCATGTCACCCTGTGATTTTAACTTCTGTTTGTAGATTTGATTGAAGTACTATTTTTCATTTACACATACTAAAAAATAGATTACAATTTCCAAATCATTTAGGATTATTGACGTTTTGAGTAGGCTGACTCTTAAGACATGTTCATTTAAATAGTTTATTTAAGGAACTATAACTAAACCTGAGAGATGACAGTATTTGACTTCAAGTAACTAACAGTCCAGTTAAAAAGATAATATAATAAAAAAGTCTAGTGGTATTACACTGAAAAAATTACAATAAAACTCTATGCTTCAAAATAACTTAAAACAATCATTTCTGAGGTTTTTATTAAATACTCTTGTTCATAGTATTAGTCTCAAATTTCCACTACAGAAATGAGTATCTTGCCCTTTTCTTCACTTCTGATTTAATCACAACAAAAATGAATAAGGGTGAAATAAGATAAATAAGAGACATTTTCACTATCATAAATCATATGGATCCCTCAATTGTCTTTGGGGTAAATTTTATTTTTGAACCAACTTCTATATCACTCCTCTGCACGAACTTTCTTCTGCTCTCACTATGCTTCTTGAAATTCCAAAGAAACTCAATTAAATTTTAAAACTACTAAACTATATCGGTTCAAATTTTGACATAATCCATGAAAGACTCCGGTCCCATTCTTATTGAGAATGATATATTTGTTTTAGCCATGTATTTCACTTCAAGAAATACTAATAATCAAAAGAGTAAAAAAATACTCAGATAAATAGTCATACAATCAAATTACATTAATAGTTACCGTTGAGTAAAAATGGTTATACTAATGCCTTTATATTAAAAATAACTATTCTATAAAATATAGGATTCACTTTTTAAATACTGTATGTATAAATGTATAATTTGGCCCGGGTGTTGTGGCTCAGTGATTGAGCGTCGACCCAAGAATCAGGAGATTATGGTTCGATTGCTGGTCAGGGCACATGCCTGAGTAGCAGGCTGGGTCCCCAGTAGGGGGCGTGCAGGAAGCAGCCGATCCATGATTCTCTCATCATTGATGTTTCTCTCTCTCCCTCTCTCTCCCTCTCCCTCTCCTTTCTTCTCTGAAATCAATTAGAACATATAAAATAAATAAATAAATAAATAAATAAACAAATAAATAAATAAATAAAATAAATGTATCACTTGTATAGTTATAGCTCCAAACAAACCAAATTCTGGCTTTCATTTGTATTCTCAAATAAATACATTTAATATCTTTAAGTTCTCAAATTCAAATAAATTTAAAGTTGCTTTTGTAATAATATATACCTTTAAGTTCTTTATTTTTTGGATTCAGGAAATCATTGGCTCATTTCTCTTCAATACTTAAATATAATGCAAAATGTAAGTACTATGTGTCACTTTTCTTGATCATGCACTCATGAAGTCAAAGATAAAAAACTATAACATAATTGGTAAAATAAAATCTTACCTAATAGACAAATATGCAAATTGACTGTACTTTCGCTATGCCTTAAGCCACGCCCACCAGCCAATCAGAGCAACCATATGCAAATTAACCCAACCAAGATGACGGCCAGCAGCCACGGAGCTGGAGTGAGCAGGAGACTTGCTTGCTCCAGTGATGGAGAAAGCCAGCCTGCCGCTGGCTCAGAGCTCCACTCAAAAGCAACAAAGTTTCAATTATAGAAGGTAAACAAACCCCAGATACCTGCTTTCAGCAGGCCGTGGCCACGGAGCTGGAGAGAGCAGGAGTGGGTTGCCCCGATGGAGGAAGCCAAGCTTTCCGCAGGCCTCCACTAAAGGCAACAAAGTTTCAATTATAGAAGGTAAATAAATCCCAGAATAAAAAAAAAAGGAGAGGCTGGGAGCTTACGTCACCAGGGTGCTTGGCCAGCCTGGAAATAGCCCTCAGCCCCTCACCCAGACTGGCCAGGCACCCCAGTAGGGACCCCCCCATCCTAAAGGGGGTGTGGCCAGCCTGAAAACAGCCATCAGTCCCTCATCCAGGCTGGCCAAACCTCCATTGGGTGAGGGTCCCCACTGGGGTGGACATCCTCTGAGGGGTCCCACACTGCAGGAGGGCATAGGCTGGGCTGAGGGACCCCCCGAGTGCACAAATTTTTGTGCAACGGGCCTCTAGTTATTTTATAATTGTGATAGAGGCACACAGCATAAAAGTTTCAGGTTTAGGTAGGCTCAAATAGAGGTCAAACAGATGAATCCCAGTTATCTTCAAGAGCACATTAACTTTATCCAATAATTATACACAGAAATCGTTGAAGTACTGTGAAAAATATATATTAGACCTTCACAAAGTTCCTTATCTGTGCTTAAAACAAATAGTTCAATTTTACCCAAGCTGAATTTTCTTTACTGAATTCTCCATTTAAGGCAAAGTATTAAATAGAGATGAGTAATTAGTCCAGATTTATTCATTCTTAGAAATTAGGAGGTCCTTGAAACTTGAAAGTTCCTTAAATTTTACAACATTGAAAATATTCTCATAAATCAAAGAAATTATTATAAACATATGATTTTTTTTAAACAACCAGCTTCCCTATTTATTTATTTATTTAAATCTTTATTGTTCAGATTATTATAGTTGTTCCTCTTTTCTCCCCCCATAGCTCCCCACCACCCAGTTCCCACTCCACCCTCTGCCCTTACCCCGCCCCCCACTGTCCTCATCCATAGGTGTACGATTTTTGTCCAGTCTCTTCCCGCACCCCCCACACCCTTTTCCCCCCAAGAATTGTCAGTCCACTCCCTTTCTATGCTCCTGATTCTATTATATTCACCAGTTTATTCTGTTCATCAGATTACTTGATTTTTAGATTCACTTGTTGATAGATATGTATTTGTTGTTCATAATTTTTATCTTTACCTTTTTCTTCTTCTTCCTCTTCTTAAAGAATACCTTTCAGCATTTCATATAATACTG
>NW_005371082.1:3234256-3257036 GCF_000412655.1 Myotis brandtii | reverse complement strand
TTTGGAGGTGCCCAGATGAGGCCCAGCTGTGAAGCAATGCAAGCTGCTTTGGGGCCTCGGGCCTTCTTTTGGATGTTCTGGGTCTCTCTGACCCAGCTGCAGTTTGTTAGGTAATTTTAGATTGCAAAGGGCCAGGCCATTCATATGCAAAAGCCTCTGCACACAGTCTGGGTGGGGTGGAGTCTCAGGGAATCAACAGGGCGGAGCAAACAGCTATGGCTGATCCTCAATCCTGCCCTAAGAGTTCCCGGGTCTCAGTGTACTGAGGTAATTGCTGCAAGCACCTCTGAGAGAAAGCCTCCCTCAAGTTCTGCCCGCTGCCAGACAGTCCAGTTTCTCCCCGAATGAGTCTGGGTCCCCAGAGACTCGCCCGGAACTGGAGTTGGAGCTTGTGTCTCCCTCCCGATTGAAAAAAACAACTGCGTCCTCAGTTGCCACCCCTTTCTGCGTGTGCCTCCGTACCTCTGCACTTCACTTCCGCACCTCCTCTGAGTTTCAGTGTGCTTTTCTCCTTCCTTCTATTTGTAGAATTTCCACTCAGCCAGCCTTCCTGTGGTTCTGGATGATGTCCGTTTTGTCTTTTAGTTGTATTTTTGAAGTGGTTGTGCGAGGCTGCAATTTCAGGTGTTTACCTATGCCGCCATCTTGGTTTCTCCTCTATAAACATATGATTTTATCCAAGAATTTGTTGAGAATACATGTTATAGCTTATATGAACATGCATTAACAAGATTATTTAGGCTACATCCTGTATCCAACTCACACCTACCTGCATTGAGAGTGATGTTTTGGAGTTAAATTTTATGGTTAGATACCAGAATATGATCTAATAATGATATAGTAAATAAGTCATGTGAATTGTTTTGAAATTAAAAAAACCCCACATTTCAAGTATAAAATATTAAACCTACTTATACATTAAAAGCAATGGTGCTTTTATTTCTTCTATTCCTTCTTGTAAAAATAGATCTGTTACAAATAGTAACACTTTTCTTTTGAAATATTATGAATTGGGAAATCTAAAAAATGGAATGAAATAAATGGCCTTAAAAAATATTTGTCAAAAAGTGAGGAGGAATGAAGGACATTCGATGATTCAGTTCTAAAAACAGTACTGCATACTTACTATATGGCATGCACAATTATGAAATAGATATGCCCCATGTCCTAGAGAAGCCTGCATTCTAATGGAGAATACAGGCAGATAAAATGATCATTTTAATGTGATGAGAAAAAGTGTAATCTCAGAACTGTTATAGGATGTTGACTTGGTAAGCAAGACAAACAATGTTATTAAAGAAATTCCATTGTAAATACAAGAAAATGGTGGAATTGAGAAATAACAACAGGAAATATTTACCTTGAAGTAATGATCAGTTATTAATTTCTTGGGAAAAATGAGTTAGAGATCAATATAAGTTCAACAATCACAAATGTTATTATTCAATCTGTAAAACAGAATCTGTCTAATTTGATATAAACAACTACTTCTGACAACCCCAAGTTTTCTCTATCAAAACAAATGTAAAAACAAAAAACACCCTTAATGTGAGAATATTTTCTAGTTTAAATGTTGCAATGTACAGTTGTTGAAATTACCTGTATCTTTTCAATTAATTAATTTTAAAGTCAAAATAATATGCTTAATCATTGATTGAATTTAGCATAATTAAAACAACCCTATTGAGTATATTGACAGCAACATTTTAAGTATGGATGATAACATGTATGTCATGTGAACAGGTCATATTTCCACATGGAGAAGAAAATAATCCTTTAAGAGCAAGACTCAGTATCATGAGTCTAAACTGTAGTTTCCATGGATTATATTATGTACAATAGACTTCATTTTATATACAACCTAGAAAATTCTCTTAGCTGGATACCAAACAAATACAGATTAAAAGCACTGATTCTACATGGAGGGGCAATGTATATACAAAATACAGCTGTGAAAACAAAGAAGCTACACAGAAAAATTACTTTAAAGGACACAGGAAGAAAAGCTTAATCCTCTGGAAAAAGTACACAAAGGTATCAGGTCAGATAACCTATTAGATTAAGAATAGTTAAAATAAAAAATGATATTAGTCATTCAAAATCTCAGCAGTCTGAAAAAACACAATCTTGGTGCGCATTATTGTATAGTAGAGAAATTAAAAATGAACTCACTATCCCACTGTACTTTGCAATAATGGGTCTAGAACTAGTTGTTTATGGAAGTATTACAATTTCAGAAGGACATAATGAAATTAAGTCCATATATAGGGAAAATATGAGGATGGTATGAGGTAGGACGGGAGGTCCAGGAAATAATTACAGGAAACCAAAGAAGCTTATTTGGCAAATGAGAAGGTGTCTGGGGAAAGAGTTACTGTAGAAAGGGCTTATTTCTCTGTGATTGAGCCCATCTAAATTGTGGCAACTCTGCCTAATTAAGGGGCATCTGTAATGTGGAAAATTGTGTTTTGATACCTGAGAAAGACAGACTGGAAACTTATGGTCAAGGGTGACATGCCCTGGACCTGACCTCAATCTCTGAAACTAGAGACAAGGAACAACATGTCTGGACAGCAGAGATCATGGACCAGGAAAACGTGTGCCTACATGTATTCTCTTTAGTTAGAATGGTGTTTAAAACACAATGGAACATGGATACTACTAATTATCTGGATGGTAGTAATAGACCAGTTAGCTCTTACACCTCCTTCTAAACATTTTAATATTTGGGTTTACCCTGACTTCTCAGATCTAGGCATTTTTATTAGCATTACATAATTCTTTAATCTAGATCTAGTTTTTAAGTCAAAGAAGTTCTGGACTGAAATTGGAAGATCTGGTTTTAGTGTACAAACTAAACAGCTGTGTAAACTTGAGCTTTTCTTTTTAAATTTTTTTAAAAAATTTAACTTTATTGTTGAAAGTATTACAGATATCCCTCCATTTTCCCCCATTGACCCTTCTAGCCAGCACCAACCTCCCACCCAAGGTCTTCATCACATTATTAACTGTGTCCATAGGTTATGCATATATGCATAATAAATACTTTGGTTAATCTCTTCCCATCCACCCACCGACCCCACCTTCCCTCTGAGATTTGACAGTCTATTCCATGCTTCTATATCTCTGATATACTTTATTCATCAGTTTATTTTGTTCATTAGATTCCACATATGAGTGAGATCATGTGATACTTGTATTTCTCTCACTGGTTTGTTTTGCTTAGCATAATACTCTCCAGTTCCTTCCATGCTATCTCAAAGGGTAAGAGATCCTCCTTTTTCACTGCTGTATAGTATAAAAATCTTTGCTGGTAAAGAGCAGATTAGTGATTGCAAACATAATTTATTATACCTAAAGCAATACCTTTTACATCATGATCCAGTATATATAAGTGAAACAAATGTTTCACACCAGCACTTCCTTCCACTGTGTCCTATACTCTGATCTATGCTATGCTGTTATGGAATGCCATTAAGAAATATTGTCCCGGCGTACTTTACTGATTGCACCATACCATCAACAAATCACTACCTGCAGGTTGAATATCACTACAGCTGGACTGCTTCCAGTTTTTATATGGTCCAGAAGCTTAGAACAGTTCTTATATTTTTAAATAGTTTTTAAAAAAGAAAAGTATTTCATGGCATGTGAAATTGATATAATATTAATATCTCAGTGTTCATAAATAAAGTTTTATAGGAGGCCCGGTGCATGAAATTCGTGCACCGGGGGGAAGGGTGTCCCCTCAGCCCAGCCTGTACCCTCTCCAATCCAGGACCCCTGGGAGGATGTCCGACTGCTGGTTTAGGCCCGTTCCCCAGGATCGGGCCTAAACCGGCAGTCGGACATCCCTCTCACAATCCAGGACTGCTGGCTCCTAACTGCTCACCTGCTTGCCTGCCTGATCGCCCCTAACTGCCCACCACCCTCGCCAGCCTGATCACCCCTAACTACCTCTGCCTGCCAGCCTGATCACCCCTAACTGCCCCCCACCGCCGCCGGCCTGGTCACCCCAGGCAGCCTGCTGTTCAGTCCTTTGGTCGTCCCTCACTAACCCCTCTGCCAGCCTGGTTGCCCCATGCAGCCTGTTGTTTGGTCGTTACTGTTACTGTGACAGCATCCCGGACAATTTGCATATTCCTCTATTATTAGTATAGATAGCCAAGCTCATTCCTTTACAAACTGTCGAGGGCTACTTCCTCACTACAATGGCAAAGTTGAGAAGTTATGATGGAGACTGTATGGCCACAAAGCCTAACACGTTTTTTGTTTTGTTTTTTAGGTTTTCTAAATTAAATTATTTTTTAAATTTATCTTTATTTTTTAAAGTATTAAAGGTGTCCCCTTTTTTGCCCCACTGACTCCCACCACCCTATCCCCCCACCACAGGCCTTCACTGCACTATTGTCTGTCCATGGGTTATGCATATATGCATATAATTATTTGGTTAATCTCTCCCCGTTTCCCCCACCCCTTCTTCCTGAAATTCTTCAGTCTGTTGCAAGCTTCCAAGTATTTCTTTTTTGGCCCCTTACAGAAAAATGTTGCTGACTGAGACACTAAAGTTTCATTCTGACTTGAATATTTATGGTTCTAAATCCTTCCTTCATGTCTGATTGCTGTGGCTAGGATTTCCAATACTCTGTTGAATAAGAGTGATGAAAGCAGACATCCCTATCTTGTTCCTGTTCTGAAAGGGAATGGTTTTACTTTTTGCCCATTGAGGATGATGTTGGCTGTGGGTTTGTCATATATAGCCTTTATTGTGTTGAAGAATGATCCCTCTATTCCCACTTTGCTGAGAGTTTTATCAAAAATAGGTGTTGGATTTTGTCAAATGCTTTTTCTGGTGGGGGAACGAGGGAGAAATCAACCAAAGGACTTGTAGGCATGCGTATAAGCCTAACCAATGAACACAGGCACCAGGGGGTGAGGGCATGAGTCAAGGGGCAATGGGGGGATAAGGACACATATGTAATACCTTAATTAATAAAGAGAGAAAAAAAAGATATGATCATGTTATTGCAAAGGACCTAAATAGACACTTCTCCAAAGAGGACATACAGATGGGTAAGAGATATAGGTAAAAATGCTTAAAGTCACTGATCATCAGAGAGATAGAAATTAAAATGAAATGATATATCACCTTACACCTGTCAGAATGGCTACCATCAACAAATCAACAAATGAAAAGTCCTTGAGAGGATGTGGAGAAAATGGAACCATAGTACACTGCTGGTGAAAATGCAAATTGTTGAAGCCATTATGGAAAAATATAAATTAAATATGTAACTGCCATTAGACCCAGTGATCCCACTTCTAGGAATATATCCTAAGAAATCAGAAACACCAATCAGAAAGAATATATGCACACCTATTTTTATAGCAGCACATTTACAATAGCTAAGATCTGGAAGCAGTCCAAGTGCCCATCAGTAGAGGAGTGGATAAAAAAGCTGTGGTACATTTACAGCATGGAATACTATGCAGCAGTCAAAAAGAAGGATCTCTTACCCTTTGAAGCATGGAGGAGGGACCTGGAGAGTATTATGCTAAGCAAAATAAACCAGTCAGAGAAAGACAAGTATCACATGATCTCACTCATATGTGGAACCTAATGAACAAAATAAACTGATGAATAAAGTATATCAGAGATATAGAAGCATGGCACAGACTGTGGAATCTCAGAGGGAAGGTGGGGGGTGGGTGAGTGGGAAGAGATCAACCAAAGAACTTATATGCATATACATATAACCCATGGACACAGATAATAGGATGCTGAAGCCTAGGGGGTGGTGGTGTATAGGGCGTCAATGGGGGGGAAAAAGGAGGACATATGTAATACTTTCAACAATAAAGATAAATTAAAAAGAAGTAAAAATTCTGGACTTGAAGCACTTGTGTAACCTTCCCTGATCACATTCCCATAGAAACAATTATTGTAAATTAATCATCTCTATTTACATTTTATATTTTTACCATATATGAATGAATCTCTAAACAAGATACAGTCGGGCCTTGACTTACGAGTTTAATTCGTTCCGAGACCGAGCTCGTTAAGGAGCTCGTTAAGGAGCTCGTTAACTCAAATTACTCTATCAACTCAATGCAAAAAATCGGCCGAGAGACAGCTGGTATCTCAAAAAACTCGTTAGTCGGGACACTCATAAGTCAAGGCCCCACTGTATATTACTCTTCTCCATGTGTTAACCTTTTTGGCTCAGTATTATTTTTGTGAAATTGCGTTTCACTACTGCATAGAACTACTTTGGATATGTGTACCACTTTTGTCCACTCTTTTATTAATGTACATTTAGGCTGTTTCAAATTTGTCCTTGGCAAAAGCATTATTGTTATAAGCATTTTAAACCTACACCTGCTATGTATATTCTTCATGGTGTATACATGAGAGTGAAAATGCTGAGTCAATGTACCATTACAAATTCAACTTTATAAGATACTGCAAAATTATGTTTCAAAGTCTTTGTAGCAATTTACACTCCCATTTCGAGATTCTACACCCTCCATAATATATGGGTTTTTAAATATACATTTTGTATTATGTACCTGATTATAATTAAGATTCAACTTTTTTTAACATGTTCTTTGGCCACTTACATTTTCCTTATCTGAAAATTAAAGGTTTTGTCTTTTACTCACTCTTCTATGAAATTGCGTTTTTCTTATTAACTTACAGTTTTTGTGTAACCACGATAACAACCTTAGTCAATGATTGTTGTTAGATACACATCTTTCCATGGGTGGGTGAATTTCTCACTTTTATTGAAATTGTGGTAAAATACATATAACACAAACATTTCCATCTTAACTATTTTTAAATGTTAAGTTTATTAACAATACTGCATCAACCATTTCCAGAACTTGTTCATCTTGCAAAACCGAAACCATGTACCCAGTGAACAACTCCACATTTCTTCTTTACCCCAGCCCTTGGCAACGACCATCTACTTTCTGTTTACATAAATTTGAATATTTTACATACTTCATATAAGAATCATATAATATTTTTATGATTTCACTTAGCAAAATGCCTTTAAGGCTATATACATATTACAGCATGTATCTGAATTTTCTTCCTTTTTAGACTGAATAATAATTTTATGGTGTGTGTGCATGTATGTATACATATCACATTTTGTTTATCCATTCATCTATAAATGGACCCCCTGGGTTGCTTCCATCCCTTGTCTATTTTGAATGATGCTGCTATGAACATGAATGTGCAAATACATTTTTGAGATTTTGCTTTCAATTCTTTTAGAGATATAGCCAAAAGTGAAATTGCTGATTCATGTGATCATTCTGTTTCTAATTATTTGAGGATGACCATACTAATCTCTCTCTATTCTCTCTTCTACTTATCTTTGCTCTAATCTTTTTCATTTCCTTGCTTGTATCAGCAAGGGGTTTACTTTGTTCTTTTTCCAGTTCCTTAAGGTATATAGTCAGGTTATTGATTTTAAACCTTTCTTTTTTTAACGTAAACTTTTATAGCTATAAATTTCCCTCTTAGCACTGCTTTTGCCATATCTTATAGTTTTGGTATGTTGCATTTCAGTTTTCATTTACCTCAAGGTCTTTTCTACTTTCTGTAGATATTTTTTCTTTGACCGAATGGTTATTTTGAGTGTGTTAATTTCCACATATCTGTGGATTTTCCAATTTTTCTTATGCTACTGATTTCTAGTTTCATTCCATTGTGAACATAAAAGATACTTTGCATGATTCAAATAATTTAAAATGTATTAAGACATTTGTGGTCTAATCTATAGTCTATCCTTGAAAATACTTGATGTTCACTTTAGAAAAATATCTATTCTATTTTTAAGTGTTATGTTCTGTATATGTTTGTTAGTTTCAATTGATGTGCAAGTCATCCATTTTCTTATTGACCTCTGTCTGACTGTTTTATCCATTATTGAATTTGGGGAAAATCTCCTACTATTATTCTAGACTTATCTATCTTCTCTCCCTTCAATTCTGTCAGTCTGCTTTATATATTTAGAAACTCTAATATTTGATGCATATAAATTTATAATTGTTATCTTTTCTTAGTGAATGGATCTTTTTGCCCATATATACTAGTATTGTCCTTCTTTGTCTCTTACAACAGTTTTTTACTTAAAGTCTATTTTGTCTTATATTAGTACAGCCACCCTCTCTCTTTTTGGTTACTATTTGTATTAAATATATTATTTCCCCCCACCCTTTCACTTTCACTGTGCTTCAATTCAAAGTGAATCTCTTGTAAATAGCATACAATAGGATACCATTTTGTTATCTTTTTCTTTTTGTAATACATTCAGCCAATCTATGCCATTTGATTGAAGCATATGATACATTTAACATTTTAAGTAATTACTGATAGGGAAGAAACAATAATAATAGCCATTTCGTGAATTGGCTTTGTAAGCTTTATAGCATTTGTCCCTCATTTCCTCCCTTACTAAGTTCCTTTGTGTTTAGTTGATTTTTTAAAAGTGATATGCTTTGATTCCTTTCATATTCTCTTTTGTGTAAATACTATAGATATATTGTTTGTAGTATTCATGGGAATTACATAAAACATGTCAAAGTTTTAACAATCAATTTTAACTAAACAATTCCAATTGCATGCTAAAACTCTACTCCTTTACACCTGTCATTCTTCATATTTTGTTCCTGTTGCACAAATTACATGTATATATATTGTGTACCTATTAGCATAGAATTATAGTTATTTTTATGTTTTTGTCTTTTAAATTTTATAAAATAACTAGAGGCCCAGTGCACGAAATTCGTGCACGTGTGTGTGTGTGTGTGTGTGCGTGTGTGTGTGTGTCCCTCAGCCAAGCCTGCACCCTCTACAATCTGGGACCCCTTGAGGGATGTCTGACTGCCCATTTAGGTCCGATCCCACTGGACTGCTAACTCCCAACTGCTAGCCTGTCTGCCTGCCTGATTGCCCCTAACCACTCCCCTGCCAGCCTGATTGATGCCTAACTGCTCCCCCGCCGGCCTGATTGCCCCCAGCTGCCTTTTCCTGCTAGCCTGGTTGCCCCTAATTGTCCTCCACTGCTGGCCCGGTCACCCCTAACTGCCCTCCCCTGCAGGCCTGGTCCTTCCCAACTGCCCTCCCCTGCAGGCCTGGTCACCCTCAACTTCCTTCCCCTGCAGGTCTGGTCCTTCCCAACTGCCCTCCCCTTCAGGCCTGCTCGCCCCCAACTGCCCTCCTCTCTGGCCATCTTGTGTCCATATTGGGGCGGCCATTTTGTGTGTTGGTGTGATGGTTAATTTGCATACCACCTCTTTATTATATAGGATTGAAAGTGGATTTATGATAATACAGGTTTTTTTTTCCACATACATATCTTTACTGGAGAACTTTACATTTTCATATATCGTCAAGTCATTGTCTGGAATCCTTTTGCTACAATTATAATGACTCTTTTTATCATTTTCTCCAGATTAGATCTAGTGATAATCAATTCCCTCAATTTTGTTTATCTGGGAAATTATTAATGTCTCCATTTTTGAAGGACAGTTGTGATGTATATGGTATTCTTAATCAACAGGTGTTTTTTTTTTTTTTTCTCAAATATATTATCCCACTGATTTCAGGCATGTAGGCTTTCTGTTGAAAAATCTGTTGACAATCTTACAGAAGCTTGCTTGTATGTAACAAATCATTTTCTCTTACAGCAGCGGTTCTCAACCTGTAGGTCGTGACCCCTTTGGGGGTTGAACGACCCTTTCACAGGGGTCACCTAAATACATCCTGCATATCAGATATTTATATTACGATTCATAACAGTAGCAAAATTACAGTTATGAAGTAGCAACGAAAATAATTTTATGGTTGGGGGTCACCACAACATGAGGAACTGTATTAAAGGGTCGCGGCATTAGGAAGGTTGAGAACCACTGTCTTACAGCCTTTAGATTTCTTCTTCTTTCTCCCCCTCCTCCTCCTCCTCCCCCTCCTCTCCTCCTTCTTCTCCTTCTCCTTCTCTTTTTTTCTTCTTCTCTTCTACTTTCCACAGTTGGATTATAATGTATCTCAGTATATGTCTATTTAAATTTATTCTACTGGAACTTTAACTTTTTAAACTTGTGTTCCTCTTTATTCAAATTTGAGAAGTTTTCAGCCATTGATTCTTCAAATATGCTTTCTGCCCCATTCTTTCTTCTTCTGAGATTCCCATAATGCCAAATGATGATCCATAAGTCCCTTAAACTCTGTTCACTTTTCTTCCTTCTTTTTACTTTTTGCTCCCCTAACAATAATTTTAAATGACCTGTTTTCAAATCCACTCATTCTTTCTTCTGCTAGATCAAGTTAGATCTTAAATCCCTCTAGTGAATTTTCAATTGAGGTACTGTATTTTTCAGCTCCAGGATTTGTTTGGTTCTTTTTATAATTTATGCCTCTTTGTTGATATTCCCCTTCTATTAAAAAACTAGAGGCCCGGTATACAAAAATGTGTGCACTTGGGGAGAGGGGGGGGCGGGTATCCTTCAGCCCGGCCTGTGCTCTCTCACAGTCCGGGAACCCTCAAGGGATGTCCAATGTGGGGAGCAGGCCTAAGCCGCAGTCTGGCCTCCCTTTGCAGGAGGTGACCAGCAGGCCAATCAGGGGACGGTGCGGGCAGCAATCAGCTGGCCCCACCCCCAATTGCACCACTGCCACTGGTGGCCTCCTTCTGTGGGAGGTGACCTGGTGGGCGATCAGGGGATGGCATCAGCCCCCATCCCCCACTGCTGGTTGCTGCCATCCCCCCTCATCCCATCGCCACCCCCTTCCTCTGCCCACTGGCACGTGCCTTGGCTGCCCTGGCACCACCTGATCATCGGCCCTGCCCCCCGCCGACCGGTCTTTCTGCCATTCGGTCAATTTGCATATTACGATTTTATTATATAGGATATGTTCCTGTTTTTATTTAGTTTTAAGTCTGTGTTTTCTTTTTCTCAGTAAAGATATTTAAGAAACATTTTAAAAATTATTTGTCAAGTAAGACTGAGGCCTGCATTTATTTAGGGTTACTTTCTTCATTTATTTTGCTCCTGTGAATGAGCCATGTTTCCCTATTCTTTGTATGAATTGTGTATTTTTGATGATACTTGGCATTTAAAAAAGTCACCTGTCACAGGATGTATTGACGGCCTTCGTGTAGGGAAAGGCCTTCACCTACTAGCCTGACTTAAAGGCTGAAGGCCTTCTCAAATATTTTCTGGGATATACTGGTACATCCCCTGGGTCTATATATTCCCTTTTATCCCTGTTCGTGTATAGGCCACTGCTTTTAAATGTCTTAAGGGTCTCAAACTTGCTTCTTCTCAGATGACTTGCATTTTTATTGTATTTTGTTCCATAATCCCTTGCCCCAATTGTTCATAGGTCAGATATTCTGCATCTGCAATATGTCATGATGACCACCACTTACTTTCAGAGTCTTTATCCTACTATCCAAACTATGCCACTATTCCCATCAGTGCTCTGAAATAGGAAAACAGAAATCAGTCACTTGGGCAGCATCAGACAAGCCAGACTGTTGCAAGCAAGTTCCACTCTTTTCCTTCCATCACTTAGAAAAAACAACAACCTAGGAATTCAGTAATTTCCACCTGGCCATGTATGTATGCTATACTCTATACTGTATTGTGGAAGAGATGGCACAAGATCAAACAAAATGCACTGAACTTTCCAACCATTTTTAGCATTTGCTTAATTGCTGCAGCTTCTTAAATGTTTCCTGGAGTTTTGATAAAGCTACTTTGATCTGCATATTGTTGTTTATTCAGTGATTCCATGGGAAAACAAAAGCCTGGAGCTTCCTAGTTCACCATCATATTGATGTCACTCTTCATCTTTTAACTTTAAATTTATTTTATTGATGCTTTAGAGACAGAGGGAGAGGGAGTGAGACAGAGAAGTGAGAGAGAGAAACATCGATGGGAGAGCAAAATATCAATTGGCTGCATCCTTCACATGCCCCGACAGGAATCACACCCACTACCCAGGCATGTGCCCTGACCAGGAATTGAACTGGCAACTTTTCAGTGCATGGGACTATGCCCAACCAACTGAGCAGCACCAGCCAGGGCTACATCTTTTAACTTTTTGGTGGTGTCTTCTTATATATTAAATCATTTTAATATGATTAAATTTATTAATCTGTACATTTTATGCTTTTATGTTTAATTAAAGAAATATTTCTTGCCTTTGGCAGTACAGACATTTTTCTCTATTTTCTTCTCTGCAACATTTGATGTTTTGCTTTTTCCCATTAGTAATGACTTTAATGTATTTAATGAGGAAGGGATCCAATTTCTTTCTTGTTTTTAATTAACGAACAATATCCAATTGATCTAGCTGCATTTGTTTCAATGTTCATCTCTTTCTGCAACAATAGCAGCTCTGCCACATAATGTGTGTGTTCTGGATATTTATTATGACATAGCAATCTGTTCATCACTGGGCCACTACCACACTGCTTAAATAATAATAGCTCCTTTACCTTTAAAATGATCTTGGTTATATTGAAACCCTCATTCAACTGTTGAAAAAAAATGTTTAAGTATATTTTTATTGATTTCAAGAGGAAGGAGAGGGAGAGAGAGATAGAAATATTGGTGAGAGAGGCATGTGCCCTGACCAGAATCAAACAGTGACCACCCAATTCATAGGTCGACACTCAACCAATGAGCCAATGCTGGCCAGGCCCACTGTTGAAATTTATGAGAATGCTCATCAAATTCCATGAAAATAATTTGAGATTGTTTGAAATAGAATTTTCCCTGAAGTTGATGTATTATTATGGACATAAATTTCTTCTTTGTCATACTGTCTTCATACTAACAACATGACATAGTTCACCATTATTTATGTCTTTAATGGCATTATATATTTTATCTTTCCAGAGAGGGCATTAAAGACACTTTTTAAAATATAGCACAGTGAATACCCTGTAACCACTACATAGCTCAAAAAACAGACTTTTGCCAAGTATCTCAAGAGCCCTCCATATGTCCTGTCCTAATTATAACCTTCTCCATTCTAGTAACAAACCATCATTTTGATCACTGTGCTTTTCTTTGAAGTTTATGACCTACCTAATTCAGTTATATTTATAAACAATTTAATTTTGCCAATTTTTTTATATATCTCAAAAAAGCTCTTTTTAATTTACAGTTTCCCTTTCTATCACTTTTTTTTTTTACACATTTAATGTATTTTGAAGAAACCAAGACATTTGTATTGCAGAATTTTCAACAGGGTTGATTTTGATGATGGAATTCTCATGATATAGTTTAAAGTGCTGGGTACACAGGATTAATAAGATCCAGGTTTATTTTAATTGATTAATTCATACATGTATCCATTCATTCATTCATTTGGTCAGTTAGTAAGTCTTGATGAGCAATCGTTATTTTCTCCATCTGGTTGTCTAGTTTTCTCTTTCTGTGGTGTTAGCAGCAATTTCTGCTAAAATTGATTCATTCCTGAGGATATGCTAATTTACATTAATTTAACTGAAATACCCTTTCATCATTTATCACATATATTTGTATTTCTACTAGAGGCCCGGTGCACAAATTCGCGCACAGTTGGGGTCCCTCTGGGTGGCCTGCAGGGATTGGGCCGAAACCTGTAATTCAATGCCACCTGCAGCTCCTACCTGCCCTCCCACTCATCCCAGCCCCACTGTGCCTGCTGCGGGCTCGCGCCCAATCAGTCTGGATTAGGAGAGGCTCGCGCTGCTATGGCAGCGCTCTCCAGCCCTGAGCCCTGCATCTGGCGCCCTCCTAAGGGGAGTGGCCTGCAAGATCGGGCTGAAACTGGTTCTCTGACATCCCCTGAGGGGTCCTGGATTGTGACAGGGTGCAGGCCAGGCTGAGGGACCCCACGGGTGCACGATTGGGCCGGGGAGGGACTGCAGGAGGGCTCCAGGGGCGTGTTCGGCCCATCTTGCTCAGTCCCGATCGGCCGGACCCCAGCAGCAAGCTAACCTACTGGTCAGAGCATCTGCCCCCTGGTGTTCAGTGCACATCATAGTGACTGGTCCATGTGTGGACTGTCTGCCCCCTGGTGGCCAGTGCATGTCATAGCGAGTGCTTGAGCAGCCTTAGCATATCATTAGCATATTATGCTTTGATTGGTTGTTCAGTTGTTCTGCCATTCAGTCTATTTGCATATTACCCTTTTATTATATAGGATAAAAAGGAAACTTCTCTCATTAATGACTTGATAATACAAATGGCATAATTTAAAAAGAAGTGACAGAATGCATTTTCCCTTTATCAGTTTTCAAAATAATGTGTTCATTCCCTATCATTCTCTAAATTCCACCAAATCATTTTAAAAAATCACTCTTATAACTCATAGATTTAAATATATTCATTGTAGTAATTATACTTACTGATGCTCAAAATGCTTCATCTTTGGCCAATAAGAATTTCTTCAAGTTAACTCTTTAGCCTTCTTACAATCTTTAATATCTCCCTTGGTTTTTGGTATCACCAAATGGTATGGGCAAATCATGAACATTTCCTGCCCCAGCCTTGAAATCACTTATTTCTCCAAGAAGTTCTGGTTTCTTTCAGAGGCAAATGATATTTCAGGACTATACTCTGGACTTTAGGTGTGCTCTCTGCTACTGACTTGGTTACGATGTCTAGGCAAAACAGTAGATATGGCTAGAGTATATATGTGAGTGTGTGTGTGTGTGTGTGTGTGTGGTGGGGGGGGCAATAGGCATGCATTTGTGTACATAATAATTTCACATTTATAATGTTCAATTTAAATTCAGAACTAAATGCTTTCACTTCAACTCTTCTATTTTATATCTGAATCATCTTTAATGAGAATTCAGATTTTTGAGTACATGACATAAAATAATTAGAATGTCAATAATACTAATTAGTTTTTATCCAACATTGTGCAACAGTTTCATATAAATATCAATAATGGCTGTACAAATATAATTACTGCCCCCCTACTTTTTCAGTTATCAAGTAAACAACCATTATTTCTATATTGTCTCCCATATAACCATTTAGTTGGTTCTCCAAACACATCCATATTTGATGGCATCATGAGTTCTTATGTTGACATCTTTCCAGTAAGTTTGATTGTCTGATACTTGTTCTACAGTGAATTCCAAGGAGCAATTCAAAGGAATCATATTCCTTGAATTCTTGATTATTAAAGTTTATCTGCAGTCTCTGTAAATGAAAGTCAGTTTGCTGACACTCTCATTTACGTGAGTATCTTAAATACCCTATTCCATTTTCTTCTGGTTAGAAAATAGGTCTGTCAAAAAGTATGATGGCAATTTGATTCTCTTTCACTTGTAAGTTAATTTGTATTTTTATATAGATAGCTCAAAAAATTTTTTTCCCTTTTGAAGGCATTGACTTTACTAGACCATGTCTCAATATTGGTCCCCTGTGTAATTTTTTCAAATATTCAAAGTACATTTAAAAATAATTTTTAAAATCTCCTTTTTATTTATTTATTTTTTTCAATTACAGTTTGCATTCACTATTAGTTTATACTAGAGGCTTGGTGGGAGCACACTGACCACCAGGGGGCAGCTCTTGCATTGACTGTCTGCCTGCTGGTGGTCAGTGTGCGTCATAGCAACCAGTCGTTCTACAGTTCGGTCTATTTGCATATTAGATTTTTATTCTCTAGGACTAGAGGCCCGGTGCACAAAAATTTGTGCAATGGCGGGCGGGGGGTGTCCCTCAGCCCCACTTGTGCCCTCTCACAGTATGGGACCCCTCGGGAGATAGCGCCCTGCTGGCTTAGGCTCGCTCCCAGGTGGCAGAGGGCAGGCCCAATCCCTAGGTGCCTGCCCCGCAGCCCCTGGTTGGGCTCAGAGCAGGGTCGATTGGGGAGTTGGGGCGCCGCCCCCTGAAATGCACAGAGCAGGGCGGATCAGGAGGTTGCGATGCCACCCTCAGTCACGCTCAGGGTATGGCCGATTGGGGGGTTGGGGCGCTGCCCCCTGTCACACTCAAGATAGGGTCAATAGGGAGGTTGTGGAGCCACCCCCTGTCACGCAGAGAGCAGGGCAGATCAGGGAGTTGTGGCACCACCCCTGTCACATACAGAGCCAGACGATCAGGGGTTGGGGAACTGCCGCCTGTCATGCACAGAGCAGGGCAGATCAGGGGGTTGGGGCGCCGCCCACTGTCACCCACAGAGCAGGGCCGATCAGGGGGTTGGGGCACTCCCTCCTGTCACACTCAGGGCAGGGCCGATGGGGAGGTTGCGGCTCCACCCCGTCACACACAGAGCAGGGCCCATGGGGGGGTTGGGGGGCTGCACCCTGTCACACTGCTCCAGGGGCCAGGAGGCCTCGTGGCTCTGCTGATCCCAGTGCTAGGAGGCCTTGCTGCATCGCTGATCCCAGTGATGGGAGGCCACGCGGCTCCGCTTGACACAGGGGCAGTGAGGCCTCGCTGCTCCGCTGATCCCGGTGCCAGGAGGCCTCACGGCTCCACTGATCCTGGTGCTTGGAGGCATATCACCCTTTTACTATATAGGATAGAGGTCTGGTGCACAGGTGGGGGCCGGCTGGTTTTCCCTGAAGGGTGTCCTGGATCAGAATGGGGGTCCCGCTTGGGTGCCTGGACAGCCTGGGTGAGGGGATGATGGCTGTTTGCAACTGGTCACACCCCCTTCAGGGTGGGGGTCCCCACTGGGGTGCCTGGCCAGCCTGGATGAGGGATGATGGCTGTTTGCAGCATGCCACACCCCCTTCAGGGTGGGGGTCCCCACTGGGGTGCCTGGCCAGCCTGGATGAGGGGATGATGGCTGTTTGCAGCTGGTCACACACCCTTCAGGGTGGGGGTCCCCACTGGGGTGCCTGGCCAGCCTGGATGAGGGGATGATGGCTGTTTGCAGCTGCTCACACACCCTTCAGGGTGGGGGTCCCCACTGGGGTGCCTGGCCAGCCTGGATGAGGGGATGATGGCTGTTTGCAGCTGCTCACACACCCTTCAGGGTGGGGGTCCCCACTGGGGTGCCTGGCCAGCCTGGATGAGGGGATGATGGCTGTTTGCAGCTGCTCACACACCCTTCAGGGTGGGGGTCCCCACTGGGGTGCCTGGCCAGCCTGGATGAGGGGATGATGGCTGTTTGCAGCTGCTCACACACCCTTCAGGGTGGGGGTCCCCACTGGGGTGCCTGGCCAGCCTGGATGAGGGGATGATGGCTGTTTGCAGCTGCTCACACACCCTTCAGGGTGGGGGTCCCCACTGGGGTGCCTGGCCAGCCTGGATGAGGGGATGATGGCTGTTTGCAGCTGCTCACACACCCTTCAGGGTGGGGGTCCCCACTGGGGTGCCTGGCCAGCCTGGATGAGGGGATGATGGCTGTTTGCAGCTGCTCACACACCCTTCAGGGTGGGGGTCCCCACTGGGGTGCCTGGCCAGCCTGGATGAGGGGATGATGGCTGTTTGCAGCTGCTCACACACCCTTCAGGGTGGGGGTCCCCACTGGGGTGCCTGGCCAGCCTGGATGAGGGGATGATGGCTGTTTGCAGCTGCTCACACACCCTTCAGGGTGGGGGTCCCCACTGGGGTGCCTGGCCAGCCTGGATGAGGGGATGATGGCTGTTTGCAGCTGCTCACACACCCTTCAGGGTGGGGGTCCCCACTGGGGTGCCTGGCCAGCCTGGATGAGGGGATGATGGCTGTTTGCAGCTGCTCACACACCCTTCAGGGTGGGGGTCCCCACTGGGGTGCCTGGCCAGCCTGGATGAGGGGATGATGGCTGTTTGCAGCTGCTCACACACCCTTCAGGGTGGGGGTCCCCACTGGGGTGCCTGGCCAGCCTGGATGAGGGGATGATGGCTGTTTGCAGCTGCTCACACACCCTTCAGGGTGGGGGTCCCCACTGGGGTGCCTGGCCAGCCTGGATGAGGGGATGATGGCTGTTTGCAGCTGCTCACACACCCTTCAGGGTGGGGGTCCCCACTGGGGTGCCTGGCCAGCCTGGATGAGGGGATGATGGCTGTTTGCAGCTGCTCACACACCCTTCAGGGTGGGGGTCCCCACTGGGGTGCCTGGCCAGCCTGGATGAGGGGATGATGGCTGTTTGCAGCTGCTCACACACCCTTCAGGGTGGGGGTCCCCACTGGGGTGCCTGGCCAGCCTGGATGAGGGGATGATGGCTGTTTGCAGCTGCTCACACACCCTTCAGGGTGGGGGTCCCCACTGGGGTGCCTGGCCAGCCTGGATGAGGGGATGATGGCTGTTTGCAGCTGCTCACACACCCTTCAGGGTGGGGGTCCCCACTGGGGTGCCTGGCCAGCCTGGATGAGGGGATGATGGCTGTTTGCAGCTGCTCACACACCCTTCAGGGTGGGGGTCCCCACTGGGGTGCCTGGCCAGCCTGGATGAGGGGAAAGCCTCATGTTCGCTTCAAGCTGCCTGGCTGCCGGCCGCCATCTTGGCTGGCAGTTAATTTGCATATCGCCCTGATTAGCCAATGGGAAGGGTAGCAGAGGTACGGCTAATTACCATGTTTCTATTTTATTAGATAGGATTGGTTTCTGGTGTACAGCAAAGTGGTTAGATAATCATACACTTTACAGAGTGATCCCTCAATATGTCAAGTACCCACCTGACACCATTTATAGTTATTACAATACTAGTGGCCCGAAGAACGAAATTTGTGCACAGGGGAGGGGGTGTTCCTCAGCCCAGTCTGCACCCTCTTTAATTTGGGACCCCTCAAAGGATATCCTACTGCCAGTTTACAGGGATCGGGCCTAAACTGGCAGTTGTACATCCCTCTGGCAATCCAGGACTGCTGGCTCCTAACCGCTCACCTTCCTGCCTGCCTGCCTGATTGCCCCTAACCACTCTGCCTGCCAGCCTGCTTGCTCCCAACTGCCCCCCGCCGCCGGCCTACTTGCCCCCAAGTGCCCCCTCCACCAGTCTGATCACCCCCAATGGCCCCCCCTGCTGGCCTGCTCACCCCCACCATCCCTCCCCACTGGCCTGCTTGCCCCCAACTGGACCCCTGCTGGTCTGCTTACCCACAACGGCCCTGCTCCTCACCAGCCTGATCACCCACAACTTCCCTCCCCTCTTGGCCTCTAACCGCCTCTACCTCAGCCCCGCCACCATGGCTTTGTCCAGAATGTCCGGAAGGTCTCCTAGAAGGTCTACCAGTCTAATTAGCATATTACCCTTTTATTAGTATAGATAGAGGCCTGGTGGCTGGTTTGCCCTGAAGGGTGTCCAGATCAGGGTGGGGGTTCCCTTGGGGCGTGGGGCGGCCCGGGTGAGGATCCTGTGGTGGTTTGCAGGCAGGCCACGCCCCCATGGGGTGAGGGTCCCCGCTGGGGGTGGCGTGGCCAGCCTGGGTGAGGGGCTGAGGGTTGTTTTCAAGCAGGCCACACCCCCTTCAGGGTGGGGGTCCCCACTGGGGTGCCTGGCCGGCCTTGGTGAGGGGCTGCAGGCTGTTTTCAGGCTGGCCACACCACCTTCAGGATGGGGGTCTCGCTGGGGTGCCTGGCCAGCCTGCATGAGGGGCTGAGGGCTGTTTGCAGGCTGGCCAAGCCCCCCAGCGGGGACCCTCACCCCATGAGGGTGTGGCCAGCCTGGGTGAGGAGCTGATGGCTGTTTGACGGCTGGCCACATCCCTTTCAGGGGGGTCCCCCCCACTGGGGTGCCTCGCCAGCCTGGGTGAGGGGCTGATGGCTGTTTGCCGGCTGGCCATGGCCCCAGTCTACCCAGGCTCCCAGACCCTCCTTGAGCGGAGGCCACAGCTGCTGGAAGCAGGTATCTGGGATTTATTTATCTTCTATAATTGAAACTTTGTAGCCTTGAGTGGAGCCCAGAGCCGGCCAGGGCAGGAAGGAAGCTTGGCTTCCTCCATCGCCAGGGGCAACCCAAGCCTCCTGTTCGCTCCAGCTCCGTGGCCGCTGCCATTTTGGTTAGGTTTATTTGCATACTCGCTCCTGATTGGCTGGTGGGTTTGGCTTGTGGGGGTAGCAGAGGTATGGTCAATTTGCATGTTTCTCTTTTATTAGATAAGATTATTGACTATGATATCTATACTGTACTATACATCCCTGTGCCTATTTTGTAATCACATATCTGTACTTCTCAAACCCTTCACCTTTTTCACCCAGTTGCTCAAACCCCTCCCCCTCTGACAACTGTCAGTGTGTTCTCTATATCTATGTGTCTGTTTCTGTTTTGCTTGTTTGCTTATATTGTTTTTTAGATTCCACATATAAATGAAATCATATGGTATTGTTTTGACTTATTTCACTTAGTATAATAACATCTAGATCCATCCATGCTGTTGCAAATTGTAGGATTTCATTCTTTTTTATGGTTGAATATTATTCCATTGAAATATGTACCACAATTTTTTTATCCACTTGTCTATTGATAGGCACTTAGGTTGCTTCCATAGCTTGTGTTTTGCAAATGACACTGGTATAAGATAAGTGTGCACATATTCTTTCAAATTAGTGTTTTGGGTTTCTTAGAATATATTCTCAGAAGTGAAATTTCTAGGTCATAAGACAGTTTCATTTTTAAATTTTTGAGAAACCTCCACACTGTTTTCCATAGCTGTACAAGTCCACATTCCCACCAACAGTGCACAATGGTTCCCTTTTCTCCACATCCTGGCCAACACTTGTTTTTTGTTGTTTTATTCATGAGAGCCATTCTGACAGGTGTCAGGTGATACCTCACTGCAGTTTTAATTTGCACTCTCTGATGATTACTGACATCGAGCATTTTTTCATGTCTACTGGCCATCTGCATGTCCTCATTGAAAAAGTATCTATTTTTAAATTGGATTGTTTGTGATTTTGGTGTAGAGTTGTATGAATTCTTTATACATTTTGGATATTAACCCCTTACTTTATGTAGCATTGGCAAATATGTTCTCCCATTAAGTGGGTTGTCATTTTATTTTGTTGATGGTTTCTTTTGTTTGCAAAAACTTTTTAGTTTGATGTAGTCCCATTGTTAATTTTTGTTTGTTTGTTTCCCCTGCATGAGAACATATATCAGAAAAAATATTTCTAAGAGAAATGTCCAAAATTTTATTGCCTATGTTTTCTTCTAGGAGAAAAATCTCCTTTTTAAAAATTTTTTTAAATTCTAGGAGTTACTTTGAATAACTGATCCTATTATTTTCTGTTATTTGCTTTTGTATTTTTTTCCTTTGCAAACTCTTATGTATGTTAGATATTTTAAATTTGTCCCTCATCTTTTCTAGTCTCTTTAGTCATTATTTTTTTGAATATTCATAAATTATCTTTTTACCTTAAATTTCTCTTATTCCTTATCTGTAAAGATTATTCATTACTGTATTTTTTCTAATTTAGCCGTCATTCATAAAATTGTTTTCCTTTATTTTGAATTCTTTCCTAAGTTCTATCACATAATTTGTGAGATTCTCTAAATTCTGACTTAAATTGTTCTTTCATATCCTGTATTATTTTCTAATGTCCTTATTTAAAAACTTATCCTTTTTCTGGAACGTTTTTATGGTATGAGGGGCTTTTTTTCATTTTTCTTATTGCAATATATGGGATTAAGATCCTTTTTGCTGGTTATTATTTTATGTTCAATTATTATACCTGAACTTTTAGATAATTCAGATTGCTTTTTTCCCCCTTTTTCTTCAGATTCTAGAGATCCCACTTGTTTGTTTTCATGGAGTTTTAAAAAATATAACAGCCTACTTTCTAAGATATTCTAGCTCTGTCTGTCTTTTCCATTTTTATTTGGGCTTTCTCTTTGTCTGAGTTCTATTCATAGTAGTTTAACCTAAATGTAAGACTTTGTTTTGGAAGAGAACTTTGGTTGGTTAATTTCTCATGGGGCCCAGATGGCTCTAGCTATGGAAGCCTTACCCTGGAACCCTTGAACTCATCTGCTATTATAGTGTGTAAAAGCTTCCTTGTTTTAGCAGCTGTCCTTTAAATTGGCCCTCTCTTGGTTTTCCACAGAGTATTTGTAGACAAGGATCCTCAGATGCTCTCTTGTTCTTTACCATTTCTCCCATGCATCTGCTGATACCATGTATATCTTATATTATAGATGGACTAGAGGTCCAGTGCACAAATTTGTGCACGGTGGGTCCCTTGGCTTGGCCGGTGATGGAGGCCGATCGGGGCCTATGGAGGGGGGAGGGACGGCCGGCAGGGGTAGGGACTGCAGGTGGTTGGCTGTCTGGGAAGAAGGGCTACAGGAGGTTGGCTGGCCGGTGGGAGGGGCTGCTGGAGGTTGGCTGGCCGGTGGGAGGGGCTGCTGGAGGTTGGCTGGCTGGGGGGAAGGGCCGTGGGAGGTTGGCCAGCCAGGGAGAGGGGCTGCAACAGGTTGGCTATGGGAGCGCACTGACCACTAGGGGACAGCTCCTGCGTTGAGCATCTGCTCCCTGCTGGTCAGTGCGCATTCTGGTCATTCCGGTCGTTCAAGTTGTTCAGCTGTGATGGTCGTTTAGGCTTTTATATATGTACTAGTGGCCCAGTGCACAAAATTCGTGCACAGGGGAGGGGGTGTTCCTCAGCCTGGCCTGCACCCTCTCCAATCTGGGACCCCTCGAAGGATGTACTACTGCCAGTTTACAGGGATCGGGCCTAAACTGGCAGTAGGACATCCCTCTTGCAATCCAGGAATGCTGGCTCCTAACCGTTCACCTGTTTGCCTGCCTGCCTGATTGCCCCTAACCACTCTGCCTGCTGGCCTGCTTCTCCCCAAATCCCCTCCCCCCTGCCAGCCCGAT
>NW_005371082.1:3206978-3232465 GCF_000412655.1 Myotis brandtii | reverse complement strand
CCGGCAGCGGCAGGCGGGGAACGTTGGAGTCCGCCAGTCACTGGAGCAAGCAAGCCTCCCTGTTCGCTTCAGTGCATGGCTGCCGGCCGCCATCTTGGTTGTCAGTTAATTTGCATATACTCACTGATTAGCCAATGAAAAGGGTAGCGGTCATACGCTAATTACCATGTTTCTCTTTTATTAGTGTAGATAGAGGCCTGGTGCATGGGTGGGGGCCGGCTGGTTTGCCCTGAAGGGTGTCCCAGATCAGGGTGGGGGTTTCCTTGGGTTGTGGGGTGGCCTGAGCAAGGGGCCTGTGGTGGTTTTCAGGCAGGCCACGCCCCCATGGGGTGAGGGTCCCCTCTGAGGGGGCATGGCCAGCCTGGGTGAGGGGCTGATGGCTGTTTGCTGGCTGGCCACAGCCCTGGGCAACCCAGGCTCCTAGACCCTCCTTGAGTGGAGGCCACAGTGGCTGGAAGCAGGTATCTGGGATTTATTTATCTTCTATAATTGAAACTTTGTAGCCTTGGGCGGAGCCCACACTGGCCAGGGCAGGCGTGAAGCTTGGCTTTCTCCATCGCAGGGGCAACCCACACCTCCTGTTCGCTCCAGCTCTGTGGCTGCTGCCATCTTGGTTGGGTTTATTTGCATTCTTGCTCCTGATTGGCTGGTGGGCGTGGCTGGTGGGCGTGGCTTGTGGGTGTAGCGGAAGTATGGTCAATTTGCATGTTTCTCTTTTATTAGATAAGATATTATCCTCATCCAGTCATATTTTGGAGTTCAATGGGATACCTTGTCATTTAGTTTCATTGTAAGTGTCCATATGTTATTGCTAATGGACTAGTAGTTATTAAGGGGGGTAGTAGTTATTATTTTACTATATATGTTGTTATGTCTGTTTTTCATGGAAGATTTCAGGGATATTTAAAAACTATGCCTCCATTGCCATCTTCCCTGAATTTGTCATGTCATGTACTGTTTTTGCATTAGTACAATTTCAAAATAACTACTAAAATTATACTTAAAATATAATTTTTGAATTAAAATGAACACATATATTTTTCTAATTATATAGCCATATTGTTATTGTATATGACCAAAGGGTGTTATGATATTCTTGACTAAGCTTATTACTTTCATAATAAGATTTTAGTGATGTTCTCTTTTGGTGGAGGTGGAAATTTTAGGCTATATTTAAATATTTTTAAAATATGCTAGTCTTGGAAACTATAAAGATTCTTGAATATTATATGATTTAATGAAATATTTACTAATGTCACTAAAAGTAGTAGACACATAAGTGACATTTCCTGTACTGCTACCATTTTTCTAAGATGTTTCAAGTTATATATAGCTTCTAAAAAGGGGAGCCTGTGTATTACATTCAACCTTGCCTTTCACATCCACACCATTCTAAACTAATTATAACAGAGATAGACACCTAACCCAAAGCTAAGCCATTCACATTCTATCTAGATAGGTAATGATTTACAGTCAGATAATGAAAGATATTTACATTAAAATCACATTTGGAGTTAAGAATGGATGTTATGTTGGGCTATGTTCGAACAACTAAGAAAGTGAAGGTAGTCTGGGAGAGAAGAAAAAAAAATGAGTTCATACACAGAAACACAAATAGGAAGCTATGAAGTTGCTTTAAGAGTTAAAGGAAGTAGCCTTGGTTACTGACTCCCCTCTCCCATTTCTAGGCTGCCTGAAGTCTAACTGTATTTCATTTCCTGTCCTTGGATTCTTATGAAACTTTTGCTGTACCCTTATGATAATTACATTAATTTAAATATTCTCAGGAGTCTTAAACAAACATAAAATGCTCACAGACTATAAACAGTGATTTTAAAGGGCCACTCTATGCCATGGTGAAACAAGACAGAGTGACGGACACTATGCTAACAAACATACACACACCTAAGCATCTTCTCTTCTAATTAACTTGAGTAACTACTATTTCTTTATTACTAATTACAACTCTAAGCCCACTGTTGTTCTTAGGCCCCCTAAATAAAAATTAGCAATATCTAACCCACCTCCTGACAGTCAGCAACCAATCTATAACTGGCCCTACTTATTTAAATACAAACTTTAAAATAAGCTCCTCTCAACTCCTTCTTTAAAAGAAGCTCCACAGTATCTCTGAAGTGCATTCTCCATTGCTGCAGCAAGACAAATATAACAATTTTGGATCAAAGGTTGCTTTGTCATCATGGGCTGATGGGTTTGATAGTTGCATACATATTTATTATAATTTTTATGTATTAGTTTGCAAATTGAAAAGCTGAAATCCTTTTAAAGAAAATTCGCTTAGCTCCAAATAACTACTGTCTTCAAAAATCCTTAATTATTGCCAAGAGAAACATATACACACCAAAAGCTATGTAAATACAGCTACTGTTAATGAGTGCCCTTAAAAGATGTGAACTACATTGATTACTCTAGAATCATACAAGAATACATTTAAGCTTGTCACTTTTATTAGTCAAATAAAAGGTGTGACTAATAAAAGTGACAAACTTAAAGAAGATTATCTTAATTTATATTTTAAAGTACATAACAATGTAAACTACCAAAGATCAATTATCCTATAAGAAAAAATTTAAGTACATGTGTGTTAAGAAAAACTGAATATAAAATAAGACAAAATGCAATTCAAATATATTTTATGATTATTTAAAATAAGAGTACTCACTGTTTCTTTTTGTAAGACTCTAAAATACCTTTAGTTACCTAAATCCAGCTTTGTTCCTACCATATACATATATATGATAAAGTCAAAAGCAAAGCGATTTATTCATCATTAGCACTATTTTTTAAACAGAACTGATCAATAGCTTGGGTAAAGATATTTTTATCATGTAAATCTCCTGAGTTCTTCACAACAGTTTGACAGTTTTTCTTCTCAGAGGAGAGGAATAGTATATCAAATTATAGAAAAAAAAGGGAAATGGAACAGAGAGAAAGTGAAAGAATGATCAAGAGTACATGTTAAGGAATGAGAGTATGAAAGCACATGTGTTTCCAGAAGCTGGAGTGAAGAGCAAGAATGAACCTTGGATGAATGTAGCAGCTAACTCATGGGTGTTCATGTTCAATATTGGGAATTCTCACCATACAACAATGTTACCCATCTTCCCTTATTTTTAAAACTTACCTTCACCAAAAATGATTAGCAAAAACATAATGTTCTATTGAAGTACAAGAAAAAAATACTGAATATTATGTACCAGAATCTAAGTTAAGCGATGTTAATATAAACAATAAGATTATTTCTATTTACAAGTAAAAATAATTTTATTATTATTGTATAAATATAATGCCACAGGACCACAAAGAGATGGCATTAATTTGGCATAAGAAACCTGAAGCAGGATTCAAAACATGAGAAGAATTTGGGGGACAGAAAAAAGGAGAAAGATCCAATGCAGAAGGAAGAGTTGTAGAAAAACAAGGAAATGTGATAATGCATCACTTGTTTGCATATTTAAGGAATGTCTTCTACAGCAAGAAGATAGAGATGAGTTAAATCTGAAAAAAAATGGTTATGACTAAACTGGGAGGGATACCAAATGATGTTCTGTTATATAGCAGAGGTTTCTAGATTTTTGGATTGTATAAACTGGCAGAAATTTGAAGGACCATATTTTAAGATTGTCAATTTTATATTTTGCCAAATAATGGCATTTAAAAAACAGAACTCAAAACCTAAGACCTACCATTTAATGTCATTTTATTAAGAAAAATCATTTTAATACAAAAAAGAATATGAATAATACATCCATATAATCTTAAAAACAGGACATTTAATGATATATTAAAATTAGGTTATATCTTTGGATGCAGAAAGTTACAAAATAAAATTTCATTTTGCCCAGTGAACACAAAGTGAACTTTTAATATGTAACTTGTTCCAATGTTTCATTTTTAGCATAGTCCTTTTTAAAAATCCAAGTGGCATATTCTAATGCTCTTTCAACTCAATCCAGAGTATTGGAGGTAAACTCAGAGAAGCCCAAGAAAAATTATTTTCGATTACCCAGCCATTTCTCTTATCTTCTCTCTGAAGTGCTGGGAAGAAAATAAGAAATAGTCCAGATGTCTGGCCAAGGAAAATTCTGAAAAGGGGGTTACATAAATGGAGTCCTGACTGACAGATATAGAACAATTAAAAAGTTACCTGACAGCAATTTCTTACATTTTAAAGTGTCATAAACTGTCACTTAGGAACCACTAATGTGAGTCTTATAACTTAAAATAAATCCTTCTTTGCTTTGGCTGCTGGGGAACTTGGGGCAGATTTGTGTTCCAGTTTTAATAACAGTATTGGACCCATTCCTAGTATTGCTACTTTACTAAATGTGTTCCGTGTTTATTTTAG
Organism: Myotis brandtii; assembly: GCF_000412655.1. Classification (NCBI taxonomy): domain Eukaryota; kingdom Metazoa; phylum Chordata; class Mammalia; order Chiroptera; family Vespertilionidae; genus Myotis; species Myotis brandtii. The sequence continues at coordinate 3,228,096 of NW_005371082.1, read as the reverse complement.
TATGTCCTTGATAATTATAAATTTCTACTATAAATTTTCCAAAACATTTTAGGAAAAGATACACTTAAATATCTATACTAATAAAAGGGTAATATGCTAATTAGACCGGATGTCTTCTGGACGTCCTTCTGGACAAAGCCGCAGCCACGGATGGCGGCAGCTGGTGCTGCGAGGGCCGGGCCGAGGCTCAGGCAGCCGCTGTGGCTGTGAGGGCCGAGGCTCAGGCAGCTGCGGCAGCCAGCAGTGGCAGTGGCAGCGAGGGGGTGATTGGGGCAGTGCCTTCCCCTGATCCGCCAGTCGCCTCCTGCAGAGGGAGGCCAGACTGCGGCTTAGGCCCACTCTCCCAAGGGGGAGTGGGCCTAAGCTGTCAGTAGGACATCCCCTGAGGGCTCCTGTACTGTGAGAAGGGGCAGGCCGGGCTGAGGGACACCCCTGCAGTGCACTAATTTTCATGCACTGGGCCTCTAGTAGAAAAATAAGATTTTTAGGGAATAAGGAAACATTTAAGATTTATGTTTTCAATAATGCTTATTCAATTTCTTTCTTATTGTAAAAATAACATGTTGTAGGGTCACTACTCTGACTATTCTGCCTAGAGCACTCTTCTAGTAAGCTATATGGCTCACTTCCTTTTAATCTTTGCTCAAATGTAACTTTTACTATTGGCTTATTAAAAATCAATCACCCTTTTTAAAACTGCAATATAACCCTGCCATTTCTATAATCCCAGTCACTAGTGTTGTACTTATACTTTTACATAGCATTTGCCAACTTTCAACATTTTATATGATTTAAATATTTATGTTTAATGCTTATTTATTGTCTCTCCTTGCTAGATTATAAACTCCACAAGGCAGGGTTATTTGTCTGTTAGCTACTAATATATTCCAAGTACCTAAGATAGCACTTAACCTAAAGCAAGAATGCGATATTTTTTATAAAAAGTGAACAGCCCACATGTGTTCTAAAAGCTTTATATGTACTATATAATTTAATCCTCCCAAGAGTCCTGGTAGGGTGGTGCTATCATTGACGACAATTTATAGAAAGGAACTAAGCTACAAATGGCCAAGTTAGTCTCAAAAGGTCATAGAGCTAAGAAAGTGGTGGAATAGGATTTAAACTCAATCCAGTTAGTAAATATTTCTAATAGAAACAGACTGTGCAAAAGCAGTTGAGAGGATGATAGAAAAGGCATAGGAAACCTATAGTAAATAGGAAGTGAAAAGCAAACAAATATATATATATATATATATATATATATATATGGTTTCTAAATCCAACAAATGGCACCTAAAGCAATTATTCACTCACAGGATCGTTTGCATATTGATTAGCCCCTTCTGAATTTCATGACTATTTAGAAAACAAAGCTTTTTTAAATAAATAAGGCTCCAGATAACTTTCTTTCAAAGCTACTCTCCTATTACAAGTGCATTAAATCTTCACAAGAGTTAATTTACCTTTTTTGCCTTCTTACTCCGTTTAAGCTGCTACTGAGTAAAAGACAACAGCTTCATCAATTCCCAGTTAAGTATTTCTTTAAATTTTCTCAGTTAAAGATTCTCATATAACAAATGTTATGTGAATCAAAAAAAGTCTCTTAAAGAAGCCTGGCTCTTTGAAGGAAATTTTAGAGATCCTTGCTTAGTAAACACAGCATCCTAATGAAGGATATACAGCAGCCCTGTAGATTAGGATCATAAGAACCAGAGAGTCCCATTCAACTTTTTCAAAGTTCTTCATTCTGTTATGAGCTGTACAATAAGACTGACTGTGCAAATATGTTATTTAAAAAATGAACAAGAAGAAATCATACATAATATCTTATTAGCATTTGTGGAAGCAATGTCTTTATATTCGACAGTAAATTTTCCTCCAGAAGTACAAATTATGTCATGATTAATAGAAACATTATAGGAAACTAAAATAATTAGAATAGAGAGAGAAAGCATACCTTCTATCAATAGCTCTTGTCCATGACTGCCAAGAAGTGTACGAGATAGGAATGGGGCAAAGTCTACAAAAATTTCACGAAGAAGAGGAGCAACTTTTTCTAAAGCTCTTTCAAGTTTTGCAGTGATGCTGTTGAAATTAAGACATAAAGACTAGTAAATATAATTCAAAATAAAAAATAAAATAAACTTTACTTCTAAATTAAAACCTTTGAAAATAATAAAAGAACAATCTAATCCACCAAATAATGTGTAGAAGGGACATGGTAAAATTTCACATCAGTCATAAGGCTACTCCAAAGACTGCAGCTAAATTAGAATGACTATATGGAGAAAAGGACTTAGGGTTCTGTAACCTTTGAGGGCCACAAAATCTATTCATAGTTCTAGAAGCTTTAAGAAAAGAAGTAGTCCGTGTATCTTTTTTGTCTATCATTCTATCACTAAAAGAAAACAGTTTTTCAACACTTGCTACATGGATCACTGTGCCAATTACAAAGAATTAACTCTTGATCTAAAAAAATTCCCTGAAAATTCCCTCAAAAGCTAAACAAATAAGGGAATAATTGGAATTCAGTGTTATACAATTGAATTGCTTTGCTAAAGTAGGCATGTTCCATTTTATAAGCCCACTTAGTTGTATTTACCAAACTCAGTTCTCAAGCTTAATTTGTTCCAGAAGTCTGTTTGAGAAGCAATTTGTTCAAAAACCGAATCATTTTTTCCCATTAGAAATAATGTAAATTGAATAAATCCATTCCAGATCCCCAAATGATTCCGTTTTACCCTTCCTTATACATAGTACATGTCTAATGTACTGTTTAATTTATAAACACACACTTCTTTAATTTATTGCCCCACCCCCTACTAGCCTTAAAGGAATCACTTTCAGCACTCCTTCCAGGGTGTCTTTCTGGAGGTCAGTATGCAGCATCTTCACTTTTTCACATATCACTGCTCTGAAATGTTGTCACCAGCTAACTGCTTTTTACTTATCCAAATCAACAAGTTTTTCTACCTCTTCAATTGCCTGTGATTATTGTTTCTTTCACATCTTTAGCAACATCAGCACTCTTGATGGCCTATTTATGTTTTAAAATTGTGCTAAGCATCCATTTGGCTAGCAACAAAAGCAAAAAAATATATATATATACACACACAACAACAACAACAACTACAGAAAAAAATATTCACAGCACAATATCCTGAGATGTTAACAAGAAAAGTTTAGAAATAAACTGACTCTCATTCTCTCCTTTGTTTGTGGTGTGAAAAACGCCTTTTGTCACGCTGATGTATCTGCATGGAAGGGTTGTCAGGTCCAGTGCAAGTTTGGTTCAACAACCAAGACATTATTTTCATGAACAACTTGGTCAAGAACCAAATTGTTTGACATAGGAGACTTTCAAGAATGAAGGTTTAACTGTATATTGTTCACTATTAAGTTTTCAGTTATATGACCTTACATAAGCACCGTTTGATATTCTTAAAAACACCTTGAGTAGTGTATGCAAAAAGAAGAAAAAAACATGTAAAAAATAATTCTGCTCAGGCAAATACAAAAAAGTGTTTTTGGAGTAAGACTGCTTAGCCTGGAATGCTGGTTCTATCATATGGGTACCTAGATGATCTTGGGACATTAGACTTCCTACGCCTGAAAAATGAAAATGATCATAGTCACTAATAGTGAGGATTAAATGAGCTAAGGCATGTAAAGTAAATAGAAAAGTACCTGGACACAGTGAGAGATCAACAGTAGTAGCTCTTCTAAGAGCTATGTTAATTAAAAAAAACACATATATTTACACTTACAAAATGTGACTCTGGTGTATTTTAAAAATTCAATTTAATAATATAATATTAGATGACCACTCCTTTCATCCACACACAAAAACATGTATAATAAGGAATTAAACAATGTTCCAAATAATAAAAGTTCTGCCACAATGCTAAGTAACATATTTTTTATGCATGAGGAAAACATAAGGACAAAAAGTTAATTAATCATAGAATAATTTGCAACATATTACTAATATTTGAAACTAAACTATTTCATTGTTTTTTTTAAGCAATTAAATGATTAGGGATTAGGAAATAATCAGAATGCCTTCTTTCTTACTTTCAAAAAAGCATGATCTGAATCCTTTGTGTACACACAGCCTTACCATTACTTCTATTTGACTTTATCTCATCTTATCTGAGTGGACAGCCTTAGAGAAAGGAGAACTCAGAGAGGAAACTCAGATTTAAGTATTTGCACAAATACTTAAAGAAAATATTCTGAAGGAAGAGCTACTCTGTTATTCCTGAAGCAAGCACCTACATTAAGGCCATGATTCTCAAATGTTAGTGTAGATCAGAATCATCTACAAGGCTTGTTTAAACACAGAGTCCTAGAACCCTACCCCCAGAGTTCCTGATTCAGCAGGTCTGGGTGTCCTGGGAGAATTTGCACTTGTAACAAATTCTCAGGTGGTCTAAAACTGCTAATCTAGGAAACACGCTTTGAGAAGAACTGTTTTAATGAAAGTATTTACTATTAGTAAGTTGTAATAAAACAGCAAAGGAAAGGCTACCCAAAGTCATAGAATACTCATGTTATTTCTGACTTTTAGTGACTGTAGATATAAATTCTTTTTTGGATCTACTACTTCTTTCATTCCTTTTCACTCTCCAGGACCATTTCCTACAACTCTTCCCAGCTAAAGGGATCCCCTCTACTAAGGCAATGTAAGGAAGAAAAGTAAGAATGAACCTATGAAAAGGAGAAAAATCTATATGTAATTATTCTTGATTATTTCTGCAGCTGAATTCTGAGTGAAGTATAAATATTTATTTTTATTTAAGATTCGCTAATGAGAATAAAATTACTTTAGAAAAATTCTAGATTTATATAGGTTCACATCACAGTTATACTGTTGGATTGTAGTATGCTGTTATTCAATTACATCCAGGAACATTGATTTCCCCGATTTAAAACTTTTTTTCCATATTTTACAGGTTTATGTATGATTTAGAGACTTCAAAATTGCAAAAATACTGTTCTTGGTGATTAAGTTAAATATCAAATGGAAACTAATCAAAGCAACTAAGTACATGTGTGTGTGTAAATAGCATGTATGGATAAAAACAGACATCTCTCAGAGAGTGAATCCCTATAAGATTTTTTGCAACTATATTCTTATAAAATTTAATAGAATATTAAGTTATGTTTATACATATTATCTGCAATCATAATTTTTATTTTCTAATAGTGGACAAACAATGTAACATTTTACCCACCAAGAGGTCAAATATTTTAAGTACAAAAAGTCATTATCAAGCAAATTTCTCCATCCATGCAGAGAAGTCTCATTACCACTTCTCACAGAGAAGAATATGGGCAGGTTTCTGGTGTTGTTGTTAATATTTATAAATTTCTCACAATGTATTTTAAAGGAAAGTAAACACTGTATTTATCCTTATATAACTTAAATTCCCAAAGGAAATGGTATAAACATAAATCTCAGCTTTATATCCAACTCTATCACCTAGCAAATAACCCCCAATTATTAAAAAAACAACATTGTGCCTATATTTCAATTCTCATCTAAGAAGAACATAATAAAAACTCATTTTTCCCAATTGCAAAGCATACATGAAAAACTTATCTGTTAACATGTAATAAAAGTTTTTTAAAAAATTGAAGAAGGGAATACTCCTTGGCCTTGTGTCCTATACAAATAAATGAATTAACCACTTCATTTTTAGTATAATTTTTACTTTAAAAATAGAAATAATACTTAATCATCAGAAAACAATAACAACAAGGTTCTGTAAAAAATTCTTTTGTAAGAAAAATTAGTACAGCTTAGGAAAAAGACTAAGTAGTAACTTTTCAGTTTTATTTGAAAGTTTATTTTCATTTATTAAAAGAATAACAACATTAATTCAGCCCGCCTGGTGTTTCTCAGTGGTTGAGTGTCAACCCATGAACACAGAGGTCACCAGTTCGATTCCAGGTCAGGGCACATGCCAGTATAGTGGACTCAATCCCCAGTAGGAGGTATGTAGGAGGCAGCCCTTAGATGTTTCTCTCTCATAGATGTTTCTATCTCTCTCCTTTTCCCTTCCTCTCTCTGAAATCAATAAAAACATATTTTAAAAAACAACATTCAGTCTCAGACATTTTATACACAGAAATAATACAAGGGTGCACTAGATGGGGAGTTTGCCCTACACAGTCTTGAGTGAGGTTTATAATCTTAACACTTTAGGAAGTTCTTAATGTTTGGGACAGTTCTTGGGCCCTAAACATAGAATTTTTCAACTCTAGGCTGAATGCATTCTCTCAAGCTATCCATTTATCTCTCTCACTCTATATTTTTCCCTTCTCTTCAGTCACACTAACTATGATTGTGATGTTATTTTGACTTTGGCTATTTTCCTTTTCTTTTTTTAAATATATTTTTATTGATTTCAGAGAGGAAGGGAGAGGGAGAGAGAGATAGAAACATCAATGATGAGTGAGAACCATTGATTGGCTGCCTCCTACACGCCCCCCACTAGGGATTGAACCTACAACCTGGGCATGTGCCCTTGACTAGAATCAAACACAGACCCTTCAGTACACAGGCCAATGCTCTATCCATTGAGCCAAACCAGCTAGGGCTGGCTAATTTTCTTGACAGTAAAAGCAAACTCTTTTAAGAAAGAGAATTACTGATTTCCATGAAGAAAATTGCCATTACATCGTGAGAAATTTATCAAGTACTCTAACAAATTTACCAACTATAGGAAAACAAAACATTCAAAGCAAATATTAATGTTTTAAATGAAATTCTATAGATCCAATGCCTGGATTAAAACAATATGACTTAAAACATAACACTTTATTATTATGGTTTTAAAAAACACAATTATATATTGGTCTTTACCTGTATTAAGAAAATCTCATTTACAGAGATTTATAGATTTTAAGAAATTTATTTGACTAAAGATTTAATTAACTCATGAGAGAAACAATGTTATGAAAACCCGTGGCTGCAATTATTATCAAATCTTACCAAATTTAACTGACCTGGAGACATATCCAAGGCCAAGGTGATTATAAATACATGAGTCAGCAGAAAAAAAGTAAGATTTGCCAGGCCGGCGTGACTCAGTGGTTGAGCATCAACCTATGAACTAGGACAGTGATGGCAAACCTTTTGAGCTCGGCGTGTCAGCATTTTGAAAAACCCTAACTTAACTCTGGTGCTGTGTCACATATAGAAATTTTTTGATATTTGCAACCATAGTAAAACAAAGACTTATATTTTTTATATTTATTTTACATATTTAAATGCCATTTAACAAAGAAAAATCAACCAAAAAAATGAGTTCGCGTGTCACCTCTGACATGCGTGTCATAGGTTCGCCATCACTAAACTAGGAGGTCACAGCTCGATTCCCAGTCAGGGCATATACCCGGGCTGTGGGCTCAATCTCCAGTGTGGGGCATGCAGGAGGCAACTAATTAATAATTCTCTCTCACCATTGATGTTTCTATCTCTCCCCTTTCCACTCTGAAATCAATAAAATCAATAAAAATATATTTTTAAAAAAGTAAGATTTATGTCATTTTCTAAAGTCTGCTTTCACAAGTGTTGATTATTTTCAAATGTTATATGTCTTATAATTCTAGAAAAACCTTATGTTTCTACCATTTCACAATGTTACAATTTTTATTTATTTTTGATTTTAATTTTTTGTATTCTCATAGACCCCTAGCATAATGTCAAAATATAATAAATAATGAATAGATTAATTTGGTATGTTCAAGTTCTTAAATTTTGTCATTCATTTTTTAAATCATACAAAACAATTGGTGTATATAAAAATATAATCTAGAATGAAAATGAGTAATCATGTACCCTTAAGCAATGTACCTAAAAGATATGGCTCAGATATAAAGAAAATTATTCCATTCCTGAAATCCACAGATTTTATTAATCAAATTCTCCTATGTAACTTAGGGAATGCAGGCAGAGGTAAGTGAACTGATTTGTCTAAGTAAGACTGATGCAAAGAAAATATTAGGAGAGTATTAATGACAGCAAAACCATATACTGTAAAGTTAAATTGTTAATCAGTTATCCTATATAATAAAGAGATAATATGCAAATTAACCCTCACACCCTCACAAGATGGCTGCCTACGACCAGGCCGGCAGAGGGGTTAGTGAGGGACGTAAACGACTGAACAGCAGGCTGCGTGGGGCAACCAGGCCGGCGAGGGGGCCATGAGGGATGACCAGGCTGGTGGGGGGGAGGCAGTTGGGGGTGACCAGGCCAGCAGGAGGGGCAGTTGAGGGCAACCAGGCCAACGGGGGGGGCAGTTAGGGGCGAACAGGCAGGCAGGCAGGTGAGCAATTAGGAGCCAGCAGTCCAGGATTGTGAGAGGGATGTCCGACTGCTGGTTTAGGCCCGATCGGATCGGGCCTAAGCCGGCAGTTGGACATCCCCCAAGGGGTCCCAGATTGGAGAGGGTTCAGGCTGGGCTGAGGGGACCTCCCCCCTGTGCATGAATTTTGTGCACCGGGCCTCTAGTATATTATAACTAGTAATGGAAAAACACTGACTTTAAATATTTTGTACATAGTTCACTAAACTTGTAGTATGAAACATAGACATACTAGAAAGCAGATGAATAAAGTGCAACCTACATATCAAATCTGTGACACTAGATCCTACTGATAAACAATTTCTTTAAACTATAACTTTTTACAGCCACTAAGCAAAACATGAAGCTAAAAAATATCTTGCTTATTTTATTTCCCCATGGTCTTTTAAATTAAAAACTGACATTTCTCCTCATTCTTTCTTAACAGAATCATATACATTTTCAAGTGTATGATGTACTGGTTAAGAAGTAGATAAAATTACAAAAGACTAAGAAATTAAGCCTAACTAGAATTCTCAGTATGGGAGTTTGCTCTTTTATATGGTAAACTATAAACTAAATTTAAAATACACATTTTTCAGGTTTCAAGAAATGTAATGCTGGGATGTCTTTACATAATTATAAAAGCTTGTTTGGAGCACATTTTTGAAAATTGCTAATTGCATGTTTTGTACGAAGAAAGAAAATGAAAAACTGAAATGGAAAAAAAATCTCTCCTTTCTAGTCAACTAGAAAATAAAATGACATAAAAATTAACTGTAATGAAATAAAAACATAAGGTCAAGAATATATGTCAATTTGAGCAAAAAAGGAAAGAAGAGAAAAGAAAAGAAGAGGGGAGAAAAGAAAAAGAAAGGAAAGAAAAAAAGAAAAGAAAAGAGAGAATTCATGGAGATGGACAACAGTGTGGTAATTGCAGTGGTGGGAGTTGGTGGGGAGGAAGTGAAGAGGGCATAGAGGGGATAAAGAAAAGAATACATGTGATTTAACTGAGATAAAACAACAAACTTAGTAATATAAAGAAGGCTGTGTTTAAATAAGTTATATAAAATTTGAAAAACTAAAACTTTTCCTACTAAAAAATTGTAATATAAAAAATGTCAATGTATTAGATACTATAAAGCAGCGGTTCTCAACCTGTGGGTCGTGACCCCTTTGGGGGTCGAACGACCCTTTCACAGAGGTCACCTAAATACATCCTGCATATCAGATATTTACATTACGATTCATAACAGTAGCAAAGTTACAGTTATGAAGTAGCAATGAAAATAATTTTATGGTTGGGGGTCACCACAACATGAGGAACTGTATTAAAGGGTCGCAGCATTAGGAAGGTTGAGAACCACTGCTATAGAGGATCATCAAAAACCCCCTTTAGGATAGAGATGCTCATTTTCTGGAAAGTTCAAAGGAGGATTACTGGGTTATGGCTCACAGCTGAATTCCTCCCCAGAAAGAACCTGTCTCACCCAAAGTTATGTCCCCTCATCAGGAACAGGAGCAATCTGCATTCAAACACTAGTCATTTAGGGATAAAAAATGCTAGGTCCTTTGACTCATTTGAGGACATCTCTCAGAGCCAATCCACTTTCAGAGCTTTCCCATGGAATGGCCTGGGGTCTCCCTTATAATAGCATCACTTCTCTTCCTGACCAGTCCTCTCTTCCCACTTCATTATAGGTGGTGTGATCAAAAACATTCCCCACACCCATCCAATGTGGTGCAATGGTTGAGCATTGACCCATGAACCAGGAGGTCATAGTCCAATTCCTGATCAGAGCACATGCCTGGGTTGCAGGCTTGATTCCAATTGGGGGCATGCAGGTGACAGCCAATCAATGATTCTCTCTCATTATTGATGTTTCTATCTCCCTCTCCCTCTCCTCTCTCTGAAATCAATAAAACACACACACACACACACACACCACACACACACACACACACACACACATTTATTTATTTAAAAAAAAACATTCCCCAGTAAATCACCTGTATTCATTGCTCTATCTACAAATTTGTGACCTGGGGTAGCAGGCAGTTAATGAGTGTTTTTTAGTATAGTTCTTGGTTCACATAATATTTTTTGAAAATACAAATTGGAAAGTCATTGATTAGGAATATGAAGTTTTAAAGAGAAATAGAGAATTTCCATTTTGCTTGTAGGAAGCTGTAAAGGGTCACTCCCACATTAATTACAAGAGAAAGCCAGATAATCTACAGAAGTATAAGAGAGCTGAGGTTGCAGGCCAAACAACTAGCCTTGAAATGTGAAGAAAGACAGGAGCCTCTAAGGAGACATGGGAGAGACACAAGAACTTGTTTCCTTAGGGCAGAGCACAGGAAGAAGAAATACTGGATAGCATATAAGCTGGTAAGAAACAGATGAAGAAAAAAAGAAGGAAACAGATAAAGCTTTTAATAAATTGCTGAACTCCAAATGTGAGCTAATGTGAGAGAATAAAACCTTCAGAGGGGCAGACACTAAGTCTGCAGTCATTTGCAGGCTCTTCCACATAGCCCTCACCATTACTCATGATGAAGCCCAGAACAGCATGGAAGACTGAGGAACTCCCTTCAGGGCTGCAGGAGAAGGGAGGGAAGCAGTAACTGCTGCAGAAAAGACACAAAGCCCAGCTTAGACCCCCCTTCTCTGTATCCTCTATGAAACAAACTCTTTTACATCTTAGAAAAGGACACAAAGCCTTTCACTTTCAGCTTACAGGAGGAAGCCTAGTGCAGCTGGAGAACGAGAACAGAAAAACCCTCTGCTCTGGAAATGGGTAGGTTTTTATCTTAAGTCTTGATATTTAAACATTCTCCAACTACTTGGGAATTGGCAGGAAGAGTGGGAAAGCCCTATTTCCAAGACCCAGAGCAGCACCTGCCTAAAAAGAAGTCTGAACCAGAAGAACAGAAAACAAGCCCATGTCCCCCAAACACCAGGCTTACAAGTATCCAATAACAAATAATAGAAGGATACTGTTGCAGAAGCAGCCATAGCATAGAGAGCTTCTTTGAAGTATAGGATCAAAGGAAAGCCTAAAGATGAAGGTAAAATAGGAGCACGGAGTAAAACATTCTGACAAACCAGCCCCTAGAGCAGTGATGGCGAACCTATGACATGCGTGTCAGAGGTGACACACGAACTCATTTTTTTTGGTTGATTTTTCTTTGTTAAATGGCATTTAAATATATAAAATAAATATAAAAAATATGTCTTTGTTTTACTATGGTTGCAAATATCAAAACATTTCTATATGTGACACGGCACCAGAGTTAAGTTAGGGTTTTTCAAAATGCTGACATGCCGAGCTCAAAAGGTTCGCCATCACTGCCCTAGAGTAACACAAGGAAAAGGGAGGGGAATTAAAAGCACTGAGAGTAACTAAAACAAGAAAACACAAACCTCCCTCAACTCCTGAGTAGAATGTCTTAAATCTCAATATTAAAGGCCTAGCGTAACACGAGTTGGGCCCATTTCCAGCATAAATATTAGGAATGTCAGTCACTACTGTCCCATATATAATGTCCATTTGTCATTCAAAAAATATAAGACATACAAAGAAAAAAAATCAATGTAATCAGAATCACAAACCAACAGAATCAGACCACAGATAAACCAGATTTTGGAACTATCAGACAAAGAATTTAAAATAACTATAATTAACATTTTAAGAGTTAATTAATAGTTGAAAAGATAGTCAACTTGCATAAACAGATGGGGAATTTCAGCACAAAGTAAGAAACTGTAAAAAACACACCATGCTACCAATTAAAAATACACTAAAAAAGACAATAATGTCTTCAATGGACTTATCAGTAGACTTCATAGCACCAAGGAAACAATCAGTGAATTAGAAAATAGTCCAAAAAAAAGACATATTAAACAAATAGAGATTAACCCGACCAGTGTGGCTCAGTAGTTGAGTGTCAACCTATGAACCAAAGGTCCCTGGTTTGATTCCCTGCCGGGCACATGCCCAGGTTGTCCACTTGATCCCCAGTAGGAGGCATGAGGAGGCAGCGGATTGATGTTTCTCTCTCATCGATGTTTCTATCTCTCTATCCCTCTCCCTTCCTCTCTCTAAAATCAATTAAAAAGCACACATTAAAACAAATAGAGATTAACCAAAGAACTTATCTATAATAATAAAAGCGTAATATGCTAATTAGACTGGACAGCTGAATGACCTTTAGGACGTCCTCCTGGACGACCTTCCAGACGACCATGTTATGACACCCACTGGTGCCAGGCCAGCGAAGGCAGGTGATATGCGATTGGTTGGAGGCCCGCCATCGCCCCATGATTGCCCTGCAGAGGGAGGCCCAGGCCACCATCCGGCAGGGCGATCGATCAATCGGGGAGGCTCCATGATCATCCAAAGAGAAAGGCCCAGGCCACTGACCAGCGGGCTGCGGTGGGTGGGCAGGGCCTCCCTCTATGGGGTGTGATCGATCGCATGATCGCCCTGCAGAGGGAGACCCAGGCTGCCGGCTGGCAGGGCAAGCAATCAATGAGGGGGGGGCGGGGGGCGGTCCACAATCACTCCATGGGCTGCATCAAGTGGGTGGGTCCTCCCTCTGTGAGGGTGATCCATCACAGAGCCCTGGCCAGGTGGGCAGGGCCTCCTCTTTGGGGTGATTGATAGTGGGACTCCCGGACTGTGAGAGGGCACAGGCCAGGCTGAGGGACACCGCCCAGTCCACAAATTACATATATATACCAGTATTCATACCCCATGGACACAAATAATGGTGTGGTGAAGGCCTGGGGTAGAGCAGGGGCTGAGTAGAGAGGGATAAGGTATGGGGGGGGGCGGGCAGATGGGGGACATCTATAATACTGTCAACAATAAAAAAAATTTTAAAAAGAGGAAAATATATGTATATATAATGAGACAGGTAGAGGTAGAGGGTAAGTGTATGCAAAAGCTACGGAACAGTATAAAATAGACTTATATATTAATTTTTTTAGAATCCCAGAGGGAAATGTGCTATGCTAAATAATGGCTACCCAAAGATGACCAAACTATGAACCCTGGAACTTGTGAATAGGCTATGATAATTGATGAAAGGGACTTTGCAAATGAAAATCAGGTTATGTAAATTAAGATAGGGAGATTATCTGGTATTATGTAGGTAGGCACAATCTAATCACAGGAACCCTAAAAAGCACAAAACTCTATGGGTGGAGTTGGAGAGTTGTGACAGTGGAGGAAGGCAGAAAAGGTGTGTCAGCAAGGGAAGTCAGAGAGACCCTAAGTATGAAAAGAACGTGATACATTGTCACTGGTTCTGAGTGTGAGGACTGGAAAAGAGACCCTAGGAGCTAAGAGCCACTGCAGACTGACAGTCAACAAAGCATTTCAATCATAAGTTCTTTAGTTGTGTGAAACTGAATTCTGCCAACAACCTGAATGAACCTGATTAACTTCTAAAGCCTCAAACAAGGAATGCAATAAGGAACACAAAAATCAGAATTTTAGCCCAGTGTGACCTCTGTTGTACTTTTAAGCAACAGAACATTGCATAACAAATGGGTATTGTTTTAAGCTGCAAAATGTGTGGCAAATTATTGTGGTAGCAGTAAAAAACTAATACAAGGAAAGAGAAGATATAGAAGAAAAAATGTGAAGAGATAATGAATGAGAATTTTCCAAAAATGATAAAGGCCCTTACACTGTGAATTCAAAAATCACACACACACACACAAAAACAAGCAGAATAAAAATTAATTAATAATATAGATTTGTCATAATAAACTGTTGAAGCCCAAATATAGAGTGAAACATCAAGAAAGCTATCAGAAAATAAAGACAGATTATAAAAAGGAACAATGGTAAGAATGATATTCTCATTAGAAACTATGCAGGCCAGAAGACAATGAAATAAAATCTATTTCATAAAAATGTCAGCACAAGAAGGCAGGTCCAGAATGACAAAGTAGGAGGACATTGCTCACCCCCCTCCCAAGAACACAACGAATGTACCTCTATATTTAGAGCAATTCCAACTGCGAGACAACTGAACAGCTTCTGCACAGCAAACAAGAGAGAAAGACTGTATAGAGAAGGTTGGGGAGCCACAGGAGCTACCTAGGAGGTGAAGAAACTATCCAGACCAGAGGAACTAGTGAGCATCACTGTTTACATTTCCCCTGCACTTGGATAGTGGGTGGAAGCTCTATCCAGTTCTCTGGCTGACCTGCGGGACTACTGTAGCATGTCCCCAGCCACCTCTCTCAGAACTAGTAGGGTACCATAGCTCCTGAACAAGGGGTTCTGCAATATAGAGACTGATCCAGCTGGTACAGAAGGGCACTGCTGTGTGCAGCCAATAGGCTGCATGTGCACACATGGTTCCCCCTCCTGAAGTGAGTGTGGAGTTAGCAAACTGCTGTGGTGCCCACACACAGATCTGCCCTTTTCAGAGAAAGTACGAAAATGGTGAGGCACTACAGCACTCACACATGGGGCTGTCCTGCTCACAGATGGTGCAGAACAAGCAAAATGCATCAATGTATGCACAGGGGGTTGCCCCATCCTTACAAAGCGAGGAAATAACATAGTGTGTGGTACCCACAGACAGGGATGCCCTGTGCAGAGATAGTGGGGCAATGATGTGCGCACACATGAGGTTGCCTACCTGGCAAGGGTGCGGAACAGGCAAAGTATGATTATGTGCACACACAGAACTGCCCCATTCAGAGAAAGTGAGGAACCAGTAGGGTACTGCAAAGAGTGCACTCAGAGCAACCCTGCCTAGACCTGGCTCAGGAAGCAGACAATTAAAGCAACAAGGCATAGTTTGTGCACAGGAGGCGGCCCAACCTGGGTCAAAAAGGGCAAGGAAGCACTCTCAGACCTAGGCTGCTCCACCTGGAACCAACTTCTTCTGACCAGGTGGCACACCAAGCATTGCACACAATTTCACCAACTACAACTGGCCTGCCAAACCATCTAGCGCAGTGGTTCTCAACCTTGGCTGCACATTAGAATCACCTGGGAATCTTTTTTAAATCCTGATTTCTGGGCCTCATCCTCCGGAAATTCTGTTTCTTTGTTATGGGGTGGGGCCACAGCATTAGTAACAAAGAAACAGAATTTCCGGAGGATGAGGCCCAGAAATCAGGATTTTAAAAAGATTCCCAGGTGATTCTAATGTACAGCCAAGGTTGAGAACCACTGAACTAGCAGAAAGTATATTTGAAGAAATAATGGCTGAAAACATTCTTAATCTGAGGTAGGAAACATACATTCATGTCCAAGAAGCACAGAGATGAAACCAGAGAGCCCTACACAAAGACATATGTAATCAATATAGCAAACGTTAGCCCGGCCAGTGCTGCTCAGTGGTTGAGCATCAACCTATGAAACGAGATCACAGTTTGATTCCCAGTCAGGGCACATGCCCAGGTTGTGGGCTTGATCTCCAATAGGGGGCGTGCAGGAGGCAGCCAATCAATGATCCTCTCTCATCACTGATGTTTCTCTCTCCTTCTCCCTTTCTCTCTGAAATCAATAAAAATATATAAAAATATTTTTTAAAAATATGGCAAAAGTTAAAGATAAGATACAATCTTGAAAACTGCAAGAAGGAAACAAGTCATATACAAGGCAACTTTACAGGCCAGAGGGAGTGACAGGAAATGTTCAAAGTGCTAAGGAAAGATAAGGAAAGGTTATCTTTCAGAACTGAAGGAGAGAGTTTTTCAGACAGGTGAAAACTAAAGGAGTTCACCACCATTATACTTGCTTTACAATAAATGTTACAGTGTTTTCTTTATGCAGAAAAGAAAAGGCCTTAACCACAAAAAAAGACAGAAAAGAATCAACCACTTACTGAAAAAAATATATTATGAATGTCAAAAGAAAAAGTAGCAAAACTAACTATAAGTGTTACTAGGCTGTAAGGAGCCAGGACAATTCCAGGGCAAGTGGAACAGAGAAATAGAAACAAGAAAAGTTAAAACAAGGCCAAAGAGTGTGGGCAATTTGCAGCCAGCATGAAAATAACAAGCCATTATCTTCTCCCACCAAGGACACTTGGGAGCAAATGGTTAAAAGCCTCCTAACTAGAGAATGCAGGAAAGGAGAGGAGCAGGGAAAGGAAAACAAAGGGGGGGGGCAGTTTTACCCTTTAAGACAGCGGTTCTCAACCTGTGGGTCGCGACCCCTTTGGGGGTCGAACGGCCCTTTCACAGGGGTTGCCTAAATACATCCTGCATATCAGATATTTACATTATGATTCATAACAGTAACAAAGAAACAGAATTTCCGGAGGATGAGGCCCAGAAATCAGGATTTAAAAAAGATTCCCAGGTGATTCTAATGTGCAGCCAAGGTTGAGAACCACTGCTTTAGATCAAAAGACACACACAGACTGAAAGTGAAGGAATGGATAAAGATAGTCCATGCAAAAAGAAATGAAAAGAAATCTGAGGTAGCAATACTCATCTCAGACAAAATAGACTTTAAAACAAAGAATCTAAAAAAGAAACAAAAAGGACATTATATAATAATAAAGGAGCCAATCCAAGAAGAGGATATAAAAATTGTAAATATCTATGTACCCAAAAGGAACAGAAAAAGAACAAACAAAACCCAAAAAAGGAGAGGTAAAGAAATAATAAATATCAGAGTAAAAGAATGAAATAGAAATTTAAAAAGCACTAGAAAAAAATCATTGAAACTAAGAGCTGGTTCTTTGAAAGGATAAATAAAATTAACAATTCACATCAAGAAAAAGAAAAAGGGCCCAAATAAATAAAATTAGAAATGTAAATGAAGAAATTACAACTTACACCACAGAAATATAAAAGATAGTTAAAGAATATTATGAATAATTATATGTCAACAAATTTGACAATCTAGAAGAAATGGATAAATTTCTAGAAATATACATCCTTCCAAGACTAAAGCAGGAAGAAACAGAGATTCAGAGCACACTGATTACTTGCAATAAATTGAAACAGTAATAAAAAATAACTCTGAAAAATAAAAGCTCAAGACCCAGCAGATTCATATGGGAATTCTACCAGACATTTGAAGACAAATTAATACCTGTCCTCAAACTATTCAAAAAAATTGGTGATGAAGAAAACCTTCCCAAATAATCCTAGGAAGCCAGCATTATCCTGATACCAAAACCAGACAAGAATACCACAAATAAAGAAAATTAAGGATCAATATATCTGATGAACAGATATGTAAAAATCTTCAACAAAATACTAACAAGTTAAATTCAGCACTATATTAAAAATATATATACACCAAGATCAAATGAGATGTATATCAAAGATACAAGGGTGGTTCAATATTCACAAAATAATATTATTCACTGCATAAACATAACCAAGTATAAAAATCATATGATCATCTTAATAGATGCAGAAAAATCATTTGACAAAATTCAACATCCTTTTATGATTGGAAAAAAAAAAACCTGTTCAAAAGTGGTTATACAGAAACTTACTTTAATATGACAAACTCACAGCTAACATCATACTCAATGGTGAAAAACTGAAAGCTTTTCATCTAAGATCAGGAACAAGATAAGAATGTCCACTCTCACCACTATTATTAAATAGTAGAGGCCCAGTGCACAAAATTCATGCACAGGGCAGGGGTGTCCCTCAGTCCAGCCTGCACCCTCTCCAATCCGGGACCCCTCAGGGGTGTCCAACTGCCCTCTTGAAATCCAGAACCGCTGGCTCCTAACTGCTCACCTGCCTGCCTGCCTGATCTCCCCTTTGTCTGCCTGATGGCCCCTAACCTTTCTGCCTGCTGGCCTGATCGCCCCTAACTGCCCTCCCCTGCTGGCCTGATTGCCCCTAACTGCCCTCCCCTGCTGGCCTGATAGCCCCTAACTGTCTCTGCCTCGGCCCCCACCATCATGGCTTTGGGAGGACGTCCAAAAGGATGTCCGCAATATGTCCAGTCTAATTAGCATATTACCCTTTTATTAGTATAGAGGCCCTGTGCATGAAAATTCGTGCATTTGGGCGGATCCCTCAGCCATGCCTGCGCCCTCTCACCCCTCAGGGGATGTCCAACTACCAGCTTAGGCCCGCTCCCTGCAGTCGGACAGCCTTAGCGCTGCCGCGGAAGCGGGAGAGGCTCCCACCACCTCCGCTTTGCTCGCAGCCATGAGCCCAGCTTGTGGCTGAGCAGAGCTCCCCCTGTGGGAGCACACAGACAACCAGGGGGCAGTTCCTGCATTGAGCATCTGCCCCCTGGTGGTCAGTGTGTGTCATAGTGACCAGTCATTCCCAGTCATTCTGCTGTTAGGGTCAATTTGCATAATACCCTTTTATTATATAGGACTAGAGGCTCGGTGCACGGGGGAGGGGGTCTCTCAACCTGGCCTGCACCCTCTCACAATCCAGGACCACTGGCTCCTAAACACTCACCTGCCTGCCTGCCTGATCACCCTTAACCCCTTTGCCTGCCTGTCTGATCACCCCTAACCGCTCGCCTACCTGCCTGATCGCCCCTAACTGCCTCTGCCTCGGCCCCCGCCACTGTGGCTTCATCCAGAAGGACATCTGAATGACATCCGGAAGGTTGTTCGGCTGTCCGATCTAATTAGCATATTACGGTTTTATTATTATAGATAGTTTTGGAACATAGCCACAGTAATCAGAAGAAAAAAAAAAAGGCATCCAAATTAGAAGGGTTCTTAAGAAAAACTGTCAATATTTGCAGATGGCATGGTACTATATATGAAAAACATTAAACAACCCACCAAGGAATTAACATAATATATGAACTCAGTAAAATAACAGGATATAAAATTAATGTGAAGAAATCCATTACATTTCCATATAGTAATAAGAACTCATCAGAAGGAGAAATTATGAAAACAATGCCATCTGCAATTGTATCAAAAAGAATAAAACACCTAGGAATAAATTTAATTAAGGAAGTGAAAAACCTGTACTCTGAAAACTATAAAAAAGAAACTGAAGAGGACACACATAAATGGAAGGATATACCATGAGGTGTATGGGTTAATAGGGATCATGGACTAAAAGGATTAATATTATTAAAATGACCATCCTATCAAAATCAACCTACAGATTAAATGCAATCCCTGTTAAAATACCAATGCCATTGTTTTCAGAACTAGGACAAATAATCCAAAATTTATGGAATAACAAAAGACCACAAATAGCTTAAGCAATCTTAAGAAAGAAGAACAAAGTCAGAGGTACCACACTCCCTGATTTCAAACTATACTACAAAGCTATAATAATCAAAACAATATGATGCTTGTACAAAAATGGACACAAAGATCAATGGAACAGAATTAGAGAGCCCAGAAATAAACTCTTGCTTCTATGGTCAATTAATCTACAAAAAAAGAATGAAAAATTATATTAAGGAGAAATTACAGTCTCTTCAATAAATGGTACTGGGAAAACTGGACAGATATATGCAAGAAAATGAAACTGGACCACATTCTTACACTGTATATAAAAGTGAAGTGAGTATTGATTAAAGACTTAAATGGAAAAAACCAAAAAACTCCTAGAAGAAAACATAGATAGTTAACTATTTTACATAAGTCTTAGCAATACTTTTTTAGATATGTCCCCTCAAGCAAGGGGAAAAAAAGCAAAAATAAACAAGTGGGACTTCCTCAAACTAAAAAGCTTCTGTTTAGCAAGGGAAACCATTAACAAAACAAAAAGACAATCTACCAAATGGAAGAATATATTCACAAATGATATGTAAAATAAGGAGTTGATATACGAAATGTAATAAGGAATTCATACCACTTAATAACAAAATATAAATAAT
Source organism: Myotis brandtii (assembly GCF_000412655.1). Lineage (NCBI taxonomy): Eukaryota > Metazoa > Chordata > Mammalia > Chiroptera > Vespertilionidae > Myotis > Myotis brandtii. The sequence continues at coordinate 3,207,914 of NW_005371082.1, read as the reverse complement.
TTAATAAAAAATGGGAAAATATTCAGACATTTCTCCAAAGAAGACATATAAATTGCCAACAGACATATGAAAAATGATCAACATCACTAATCATCAGGAAAATGAAAATCAAAAGCACAGTGAGATATCACCTCATGCTGTCAGAATGGCTATTATCAACAAGTAAACTAATAACATGTTAAAGAGGATGAGAAGAAAAGGAAAACCATTGTACAGTATTGGTGGGTCTTCAAAATGCTTCAGTTACTATGGAAAACAGCATGGAGATTCCTAAAAACATACAATTAATATAATATTCAGCAATTTCTCTTCTAGGTATTTATTGGCAGAAAACAAAAACACTAATTCGAAAAGATATACACACCCCTATGTTCACTGAAGCATTATTTGCTATAGCGAAGATATAAAAGCAACCCAGATGTCCATCAGCAGATGAACGGATAAAGAAGGTATTACTCAGCAATAAAGAAAGAAAATGATAGCTTGCTATTTGCAACAACAGGGATAGACCTAGAGGGTATTATGCTAAGTGAAATAAGTCAGACAGAGAAAGACAGATACTGTATTATTTCACATATGTAAAATCTAAACAAACAAACAACAACAAAAAACAAAAACTCATGCAGAGATCAAACTAATAGTTGCCTGAGGGGTGGTGGAGGGGGAAGAGGGATGGGTGAAAAAGGTGAAGGGGAATAGAGTCAACAATCTACTTATATAAAAACCCTGGGTGTAACATCACGTCCAGAAGCTCAACCAACTGGAAGGAAGTCAGTCCTGCAGGGGTCGCTTGGAAGCAGCTGCGCCCTCCCCCAGCTGTTTCCCCGAAGGGCGAGGTTTCAGGCAGGAACCCACCCTCGGAGCAGAGCGTGGAAGTACTGAGTCTGGCCTTCAAACCAGACCTTGACAGTAGGGAGGAGGCAGCCCCATTCCTCA
>NW_005371082.1:3182524-3205415 GCF_000412655.1 Myotis brandtii | reverse complement strand
TGTTTTTTTGATTTTTTACAGAGAGGAAGGGAGAGGGATAGAGAGTTAGAAACATCGATGAGAGAGAAACATCCATCAGCTGCCTGCACACTTCCAATATTAAAATATCTCCGCTAATTAATTCCTTTTTAAACAAATATATTGTTTTGATTTTTTACAGAGAGGAAGGGAGAGGGATAGAGAGTTAGAAACATCGATGAGAGAGAAACATCCATCAGCTGCCTCCTGCACACTTCCCAGTGGGGATGTGCCCGCAACCAAGGTACATGCCCTTGTACGGAATTGAACCTGGGACCCTTGAGTCCGCAGGCTGATGCTCTATCCACTGAGCCAAACTGGTTAGGGCAATTAATTCCCTTTTAATGTGCATGAATTTTGTGCACCGGGCTAACTAGTACTATAATAAGTTTGCACAGTGACAGATTACTAGACTTAGTGTACTGATCACATCTGTAAGGTATATGAATGTCAAATCACTATTGTATACCTAAAACACATATAATACTGTATACCAACTGTACTTAAAAAATAAAAAATATCACCCCCATAATTCTCTTCCTAGTCAAAAATATCTTTCAAAATTTAAGGTAAAATAGAACTTTTTTCAAACCAACAAAAACTGAAAGTATTCATATAGCTCACTTCTATTATAAGAATTTTTTTTAAAATCCTCAACCAGGTATAATTTTTCCATTGATTTTTAGAGAGTGAATGGGAGAGGAAGGGAGGGGAAAGGAGGGGTGGAGACATTGATTGGTTGGTTGCCTCCCAGGTCTGGGGATCAAACCTGCAACCCAGGTACAGGCCCTTGACCCAGAATCAAACCCTCGACCCTTTGGTCAGAGTGCTGATGCTCTTATCATGGAGGCAAACTAGCCAGGGCTATTATAAGACCTTTTAGAGGAAGTTTTAATTGCTATATAGATAATGGACTACCCAGAATAAAAACAATAGTGATGTACTGTTTCTCAATAAGTCATGTAAAATGTATGACAAAATTAACACAAAGGATGGGAAAGAGTACTTAATTGTGAACAATTTTAAGATTCTTATACTGCACATGGAACAGTGAAATACTGTTAAAGATTAACTATGATAATTTAAAGACTTCTGGGGTAAGCCCTAGGGCAGTGATGGTGAACCTTTTGAGCTCGGCGTGTCAGCATTTTGAAAAACCCTAACTTAACTCTGGTGCCATGTCACATATAGAAATTTTTTGATCTTTGCAACCATAGTAAAACAAAGACTTATATTTTTGATATTTGTTTTATATATTTAAATGCCATTTAACAAATAAAAATCAATGAAAAAAATGAGTTCGCGTGTCACCTCTGACACGTGTGTCATAGGTTCGCCATCACTGCCCTAGGGTAACCTCTGAAAATATTTGAATGATAAACAAAAAAGCCAATATTAGGGAAAAACTGTATAAAAATACTCCATTAACATAGAAGAAGGCACACTAAGGGAAAACTGAAAGTAAAAGACAGATGGAAAACAATATTTTTTAGAAAATAAGTAGCAAGTTGATAGTTATGAATGTAACCATATCAGTAACTCTATTAAATGTAAATTATGTAAAAATATTAGTTAAAATACAAACTGTAAAATTGATTTCAAAAATAAAAAGCAGGCTCTATTGACTGTCAAACTTCAGAGGGAAGGCATGAAGAGGGTGGGTGGGAAGAAAGCAACCAGTGAACTTGTATGCATATATGCATAACCCTTAGACACAAACAATAGGGTAGTGAAGGCCTGGAGTGGGGGACAAGGGTGGGATGGAAGAGGTCAATGGGGGAAAAAGGAGGACATATGTAATACTTTCAACAATAAAGATATAAACAAATAAATAAATAAATAAATAAATAAAAAATAAAGCATCATTCCTATGAAAGTTAAAAAAACATTTTTATTATTGTTGTTTTAAAAATATATAGAGATAAGTTTAAAGAAAAGGAAGGACATATTCCAACTAAAAAGGCCTGTGCTCTTCATTTTAATAGATCTATTTGGTCACAGGCATGATGAATTTTGACTACCAATGGTTTAATGAGTATAGTTTAAATACTGTTTAAAATGTCTGTAATTAATCTACTACAAAATTTACTATAAGAAGATTTTAAATTGGTTCTGTTTTAATGTATCACTGTGTGCAACCATTTGTTTAAAACCAACAAAAAGAATAAAATAATCTGAAAACTGAAAAAAAAAAGAAGAAAAGGAAGGACAAAGAAATATCATTAAAATCCTAATATAAAGAAAGCCAGAGTAAGGAGCTGAAAATGTTTAATTGGATGTGATAGTGATGTAAAAACTTACATCATTCTTAACTACATTTTTTTGAATTGAAAATATGAGAAAATTAACTTTGCCCATGATATAATTACAGGACAGAATGGATATAATATAATCCCATTGAAAGAAGTGATTAATGAACACTGAGCAATTCAATACTTATAATCAATCTAATTTAGAAAAAAAATAGACTAGCAATATAAAAACAATTTGGAGTCCCATCTTTCTTTTTTTTAAATTTTTTTACTGATTAAGTTATTACATGTATGTCCTTATCCCCACATTACCCCCCATCCTCCCCACTCATGCCCTCACCCCCATTGTCTGTGTCCATTGGTTAGGCCTATGGAGTCCCATCTTTCATAGTCTGATCCTCCTGCTTAGAACAACTACGAGAGCTGGACAAAAACCAAACCAAAACAAAATCACCTATTGAGGGCAATGGAGAATAAAGATAGTGACCCTTTATTTGACCACGATCCTAAAAAAGAAGAAACCCTAAAGGAGGTGATTTTGGCATTTGGGCCACTTTTCTCATATAGACATGTTTTTGAAAGAAGCAGTTCAAAGTCTTAGTAGTTGAACAAAAATTTTAACACACTTATGGGGAAAAAGAAGTTCAGGGGCCAAAAGGGAGGAAGCACTTAGAAAAACCTCATGATTCAAGGTGGGACTCTGTAGAATTACACCCGAGAGTAGTGGTGAACCAGAAAATTACTAGCTCTATCACCTTGACTGCATTATGTCATGTAGTATTCTAATGCCTACCAAAAGCAAACATAATTGCACTTAAACAATATAAACAAATGGTCTCAGTAAAGTTAATTTGCAAATTAAATACAGAAAAATATATAAATACAAAATATTAAAATTCTCAGAATAACTCAAGTAAGAAACATATGACTTCAGCGTGGAACAGTAAACACTGTTACTGAAAAAAAATTAAGAAAAATTAAGGGCTATATGAGATATTTATAGTTTGGAAGTCACAATCTTGAGGGAGATTTATAGATGCAGTATAACTCCAAATACAATAGATCTATAAATTCCATTCCTTGCCAAAACCACAACAAATTGTTTTTAACTTGTATATTAGCAAACTAATTCTAAAATCTAAACAACTGCAAAGAATCAAGAATAGCTTAAACTTTCTTGAAAAAAAGGACAAGGTTGGAAAGACCTTACTCAACAAGATATTCATATTATTTTTAAAAATAAGTTTTTTATTGATATTTAGAGAGACAGGAAGGGAGAGAGGGATAGAGAGATAGAAACACTGATGAGAGAGGAACATCATCGATCGGCTGCCTCCTGCACAACCCTACAATGGGGATCGAGCCTGCCAACCGGGCATGTACCCTGACCAGGAATCAAACTTGTGACCTCTTGGTTTCTGGGTCAACGCTCAACTGCTGAGCCACACCAGCCGGTCAAGATATTCATCTTAATTAAACACTATAAGTAAATATGGCATTATGGCACAAGGATAGACAAACAGACAAATGTGGTGCAACTGATTGCTAAACAAGAATATAGTATATAGGGATACTTGATTTGTGACAAAAGTGGCAGAGCATGGGGGAAAGAAGAGTGATTTTTTCATATAAATGGTGCTGGGTCATCTTGACATTATATTATTCCCATCCTCATTAAATTCACAAAACTTAATTCCAGATGCAAGATTCACCTAAGTATAAAAATCAAGAAGGTAAGGTAGGAAAAATGTAGGCAAAGGTATCACCTACAACAGAAAAAGCACTAACAAACAAAACTAGATAAACTGTTTCATTAAAATTTACAATTTCCATTATCAAAACAGATCATATAGATAATGATAAGAAAAGCACAAAATAGGAGATTAGATAGATAGATAGATAGATAGACAGATTGACAGATACAATAATCATTAAAGGGCTCAATTTAAAAATACATAAAGAACCTTTAAAATTAATAAAAAGAAGATAAGTAACTGCATTTTTTTAATCAAAAAAGGATTTCAACAGGTAAATTACAAAAGAGGAAAATGAAAGACCAATAAATATATAAGAGAGTGCTCAACTTCATTAATCATCAGGAAAATGCAAACTAAAAATACAATGGAACACCATTGTACTTCTACCAAAATGGCGCAAATATAAGATTGATAATACTAAGCATTGTTAAAGATATGAAGAAATATGAACTCTCATATGCTTCTGCTGAGTAAACTTACCTAGCCACTTTAGAAAACCAAGTGGCATTATTTAATAGAATTGAACTTGCATAAACACTATGAATCAGAAATACTACTCCATGTTATTTACCCAAAAGGTATACATACAAATGTGAAATCCAACTAAGAGTAATGTACAAGCAGCACTGCTATGTAAAACATAGCATTATTTATAATGGCCCCAAACTAAAAAATTCCAATGACTATCATCAGTGAGATAGATTAATAAATTCTAATATTTTTTAATTTTATTCCCACAAAGGAATAAAAATGGAATAAAAATAAACTTTTGCTATATACAACATGGATGAATCTCATAAACATAATGTTGAACAAAAGAAGCCAGAGACAAAAGAATACATACTGTACAATCCCATTTATATAAAATTCAAAAAATACAAAACTAACCTAGTATTAAAAGTGAGGGTAGTGAATCTGAAGGGGAGCAAGAATAGTGTCAAGAAAAGGAGCACAATGTTGGGCTATTGGAATACTAGTAACATTCTACTTTTGGATTTCGGTGTTGGTAACATAAGTGTGTTCATTTGTTCATTGAGCTTTTACACTCTGCATTTGTGTAATACTTGAATTAAAAATGTGAATACATACTTGTACCTATGTGTGTGTGTGTGTGTGTGTGTGTGTGCGCGCCCGTGAGCGCGCAATTTAACTCCAAGAATGTGGGCCAGTCTCTTCTAGGAATGCTCTTTGACATGCTACTAAAACAGTGGTTCTCAACCTTGGCTGCACATTAGAATCACCTGGGAATCTTTTTAAAATCCTGATTTCTGGGCCTCATCCTTCGGAAATTCTGTTTCTTTGTTATGGGGTGGGGCCACAACATTAGTAACAAAGAAACAGAATTTCCAGAGGATGAAGCCCAGAAATCAGGATTTTAAAAAGATTCCCAGGTGATTCTAATGTGCAGCCAAGGTTGAGAACCACTGTACTAAAACAAAGGGGGCCTAATATAAGGTGACAGGAGAAGATTTGACTCTGGGTGCTGGACATATAGTGCAATATAAGATCTTGTAACATAGAAAGCCATATGTTCATGTTGACCAATATCACTCCAATCAATTTAATATTTTTTTTTTAACAATTAAGATTTTTAGAGAGAGGAAGGGAGAGGAAGAAAGAGAAACATCTATGTGAGAGGGAGACATCGATTGGCTGCCTCCTGCCAGGGACTGAGCCCACAATCTAGGAATGTGCCCTGACCTGGAATCTAATAGGCAACCTTTCAGTGCATGGGATGACACCCAACTAACTGAGCCACACTGGCCAGAGCTAAAAATATTTTTACCTATATTAATTACAATAAAAAAGTGTTTGGTTATTCAAGTTCCAATTATATATGTTAACCTATAATTTAAAAGTTTATTTTGAAAGTCTATATTTAAACTTTTCTTCATCATCCCAAAGATGCCCAATTTTATCATTTGTGTATGATTTTTATTTTATTGGATATTGTAACATGCTATATGACAATGGATTATATATTCAGTACAGTCAATGTCTGAAAAGTATTCAAGATCTCTGGATCCTGAAATATGATAACAGATTTCTGTATAATGAATAACAAGGTAAAATCATTAAAACAATGCAATTATGAAATGTAGTCACAATACATAATACCATTCTCAAAAATTCTTAGCTATACCTTTGTGTTCATTGTGTACTGTTTCACTGTGTTTGAAAGGGCAGGGAGGGAGTAAAATGAGTAAAACACCAAACAAATTGTAATGTATACCTCATGTTTTCAGCCGAGTCTTCTGGCATTGGAGCAACAGTTTGTACAGCTGGAAGGTTTTTGCTGGTAGCACCATTCACAAAACTAGAAGAGGAGGAAGAGGACGAGGACCCTGAATCCACTGCACCTGTTTCCAAAATAATAATTTTTAACCTTAGACATAAATTCATTTAACAAAATAATTTTCATTACATTATTGCTATCTGATTTTGAAGAATTACTCATCTAAATTCCAAAACAGATTTTAACAATTAAAAAATCATTGGCTATTATTACACTAATAACTATTTATAATTATAGTTAATATGTTGCATTAAATCCCAGTTGATTTACTAATATTAATCTAACAAAACTACATATTACAAATGGGGTCTAAATAAAAAACATCAACAAATGAAAATAATTTTAGATAAAGTGGGACTGATAAAACCATGCAAAGTTAGATGTGGAAAATTTATCTGTTTTATGGTTATGCTGTAATATTTTTAGTTTCCATCATCTAAGATATAATTAACAATAAAGTGTCTGAGTATAAATTTGTGGCACTAGAGCACCAAATGCTTATTTTGATAGAATGATTATATAAAAAGGGCTATAATGAGTATAACTATACCTGATTTTAAAATGAGTTCTCAATGATATGAAGATGCCATTTTAGAACAGACTTTTCTATAATTCATAAGTATATGAAATAGCTGTGGAGTTGAGAGACATCTAGTGTTCCTAAATATTATTTTATCTTCTATTAATTCTCATAAAACAGGATTGCTTCCTGGGATTTCCACTCTTAATACATAAAGCATCTCTGTACCAAAATATAGGCTATCCCCCAAAAATGTATACATACTTCAACAGCTGATAATTCACTTAATTTTCATTCCTTTTCACGTTGAACAGATTTGAAATAATGGGTAAAGCCAGACTAAGCTTTGAACAAAGAAAATTTATCCCAAAGTGCCACTAGACTTTTTTTTTATAGGGATACATAAAAGATAAATTTTACAGAACAAAACCAGCAACAGTCGATGAATTAAGGGCACACAAATAACGAAAGAAATTATTCTTGATGTTTGCGATTCCATTACTTAACTTTATCAGCAGTTCCTGGACTAGAATGTTCATCAGTTTGAAAATAGGCATTGACAAAAAATTTTATTCATTTCTGTAGATTCTTTTAAATTCTGAAAATGAACTGTATATTAATAAACACTGACTTTATAATCATTCAAAGTGTGTATACATTTTTTGGGACACCTCGTATAAACTGGATAATGGGACCCATTTAGATTGGCCCACAAAATGTGTGTGCACATTTTGTAAGGCAACAAAACCTCTAAGGAGGGAGTTTATTACTTACACTAGAGGTCTGATGCACGAAAATCGCGCACTGGGGGAGGGAAGGGTCCTTTAACCCGGCCTGCACCCTCTCGCAGTTCGGGACCCCTCAGAGGATGTCCAACATCCCTCTCGCAGTCCGGAGCTCTCACAGTCCAGGACCCCTCGCTCCTTACCGTTTGCCTGCAGCGGAGGTGGGAGAGGGTCCCCCACTGCCACTGCGCTCGCCAGCTGTGAGCTCGGCTTCTGGCTGAGCGGCACTCCCCCTGTGGGAGCTCACTGACCACCAGGGGGCAGCTCCTGCATTGAGCGTCTGCCCCCTGGTGGTCACTGTGCATCATAGTGACTGGTCGTTCTGCTGTTCGGTTGATTTGCATATTAGGGTCTTTTTATATAGGATTTTATTTTTCATTATAATATTATATACTTCATACTATCAGACCTCTTGTTACCATCACTTCCTATATCTCTTATTAATTCATAAAATAGACATTAGAAAATAACTTGTTTCATATAAAGATAAAAAGCTGATTTAATTTTTCATTTGCCTATATTTTAAAAATAAGGACTTATTTAATAAATACCAAATGCAGATTTTTTTCTACTACATTGGCACATTGGCATATGTTAAATACCTTAACACATTTTCTGGTATATATTTGGTAAAATAAAAACATTTGTATTCCTATATCTAGAAAGAAAAATGAATATAAAGAGTAAGATTGTAAACAGAATACAAAAATTTTATATAAAGTCTTCAGAAAAGCCAAATGTATTTATTTATAATACAGGTAAATCAAAGATGTTATGTTCTTTAGCACAATGCCATCAATGATGTTTATTTGTTCATATAAATATCAGAGTACATTCTACTTACTATAACCCCACAAACGTGTTGCTCATGATATGTCACTCTGGTGGTATGATAAACAACATAGATACAGAAAGCACAAAGAGCTATGAAATTAATAATCTAAGTAATGATAATAGATGGAAAAGTTCAAGGCTATACAGTTTGGAGAAGAGAAGGCTACTATAATCAGGGAAGAAAAGTCATGGATCATCTTGCGCTGTATAAATACCTAAAATGGAATCACAAAGATTTGTGTAAGGATTTATTTAGCTATTAATCAATAGGAACATTTCTGGAAATTTACCAAAAATTTTTAAAAAGGCTATTTTAGGCAGGCTTTTAAAATTTGTAGTGATTTGGAATTGTCTGTCCCTAGAATCATTAGAAAAATGTTGGACAATGAATTGGAAACAATTGTAATCTAGGTATATATACTAATTCAATGTGATACAATGGTTCTTAGTCACATGCATTTTTTTTTATCAAGTTGAAGATCTTACATATCATCAAGGTTCTTAGTGGTGCTCTGCCTTCCCTTAGAAGAGTTAGCAAAAAAATATAGATTAGGATTCAACCAGTAAATGTCATGAAATCTAGTTTCTGTCACTAACATATTTAGTACACCTTGTTATTCTTGATAAAATGTACTACTTTTTTACATATTAAACTTCAGTGTTCAAATTACCATTGGTTTTGCTCCCCAAATACCTTTCAGCAATCTGATTTCACTCTGAAAGTAAGTAGTACTATGCTTTGAGAAGACTCAAAACCACAATTACTAAGTGTCCTCTCAAATGACCATGAAAAAATATACCCTAGAATTAGACAAATTCTGAAAGGTAGTAATATAAGGTAGAACCTTCTTAAAGATTAAGATAACCTTAAGTGATCAGGGTATTTTATTTTTAATATCAAATAAACACAAAAATGAAGATACAGAAAACAAAAAGAAAAAGATGAGATATCACAAAAATATATAAGGACGATACCTGTTGTATTAATCATACTTTTTGGTGTAGCTCCAGTAGCAGCAAATATATTAGAAGTGCTGCCTGTTGGCAGCCCACTTCCAGCTGCAGTGGCTCCCACAGTGGTTACAGCTAAACTACCTGGAGGTGGCTTCTTCACAGGCACCACGACACTCCTGCAAAGAAAGAAATGATAGGAAATAATAAACAAGGTTTTGATGAATTGTAATCCTACCATGGCAGATACATATAGACAAGATATTATTTTCTTTTCTTTCTTTTCCCTTGCTTTAAAACTCCTGAGCACAACTTCATTTTTGAAAACAATATGGATACTAAGTATATTGTAAAGTGTATTCACTACTATAATTCATGTAGCAAACATTTATACAGAATTGAAGTTTTCAAACATTTCTCAAGATGGCATGTGGGCTATAATCATGAATTTGGGAAAATGTGTGCTCAAGTTAGAATATTTTGCATATGCACACTGTGTTGTTTTTTTTTTTGCAAAATATACATAAAATGTCTATCTTACCTACATTTTATTCTCCATCTGTAAAATAGTCATAAGAACTTTGAAAACCAAATTCTAAGTCTTCTTCATAGTAAAGCAAAAAATTAAACCAAGAACTCTTATACTAAATAAGTTTATATTTTTATTTTTATGAACAAAATTGAATTATTTATCATAGTAGGAATGTAATGAAAAAGAACTAAGACTATACACTAGACATTTGGTGAAAATCTATTAATTTTAGGCCTTGACTTTTTGAACATAGGAGCTGAGTATCTTCTTCCATATTTCTTTAGCATATTTAAATGAATTTCACACAAAAAAGACTGAATGTGACATTGTGCTAACCTTAAATTATAAATGAGTAGGAATATTAGTTAATTTAAAAGATAAAGAAATTATTTTTCTAACGCAATACCAGGTATCATTATTTCTTTGCAGGAGGCTTTATTCTTCTCAAAGTCTATAGCACTGCTACTTCATTTAATGCATACTTTCAAGAACACATTGAACTTATTTATCTAGAACAATGATTTTCCATCTTTTTCATCTCATGGCAGACATAAACTAATTACTAAAATTCTGCAGCCCACCAAAAATATGTTATATATTTTGCCAATCTGACAAAAATTAGGTATAATTTTGCTTCATTCACATCAGACAGCTATTGTAGTGTTGGCTGTTGTCATTTTTTAATTTGACAACCTAAGGGAAAAGAGGCTAATTCCCTGACTAAACAATCAGGTATTGCATGTTTTTAAAATTCTTGCAACACACCGGTGTTTCTCAGCACACCAGCTGAAAAATCACTGATCTTGAAATTAGATGTTTTAAGCTCAAGTGTAATGCTTGAAAACTGGTGACGGAGAGTGCAAAATATCCAATCTAAATTAGATCTTTCAGTGTACCTATATTTTACAATTTTCCCATTAAAAAGCTCTACTTCAAAAAATCTGTATCAATGGCTCATGCTCAAATAAGTTTATGACTTAAACTTTCTTAATGCCAATACTTTTATTAATGTCATCAATGACTTCTTCAATGTTAAAAGTCTAAATTTGTAAAAATAAGTATTCTTAATTTTAGGAATAATTATTTAATTATTATTAAATATTATTAATTATTATTCTTTAATTTTTATAACCAAAGGTTATAACCTTGAAAATTTGACATGTGCCAAAAAATTTTCTTCATGACTTATGGGTACTTGGTTCTTTTCTTTTTATGGGTATATTCAAATTCATTACACTCAACCCTGAACTCTCAACTATTTATTAAACTATCCAAATCACATATTATGTTTTCATCCCTTCATTGGCCATTGTTTATCTAATTACTTCATTTATACCATTGAGAGGCAATATGACATAGAAAGAATATAGGATGCGGACTTAGAAAATTAAGTCATTAGAACTAAATCACTCTCAAGCTATGTGATCTTAAATTTGTTTATCACTGTAAAAATGGCAAGATGAATACCACTTATGTCACATATAAGGGGGGAGATTAAAGACTATTTAAAAGGACTTTGTCAAGTATGAGTTATCTTATAAATGTTAACAATTGTTACCACTGTCTAAACTGAAATAATTATCTGCCTTTAAGATACACAGTATCAAGTTATAATGAGCTACATAAAGATCAATTCAAAAAAGAAAAAATGTAATTTGGGGTTTATCTTCTCTAAATGTCAAAACTAATGTTGAGATGCACTATTTCACTGACTACCTAGAAAGAAAACAAAATTACCAAGTCTTGAAAATAAGTCATTAGTGAAACTATAATATTTTTTTCTACATCTCTCATTAATATCTTTATGGATAAAATAAAGAAACACAGGCTGATTAACAGTGCTGTGATACAAATTTACAGATGGTAGAAACACTACTACCAAAAATTTCTGATTAACAGATCATTACCAACTTTGGGCAAAAACTCTCTCTGTAAGACTAGAGAAGACAATTTGTCAAGTGCTAAAGCTAGAGAACTATAGTATGAAAAATTAGTTACATGGATGAGAGAAAAAAAGAATTTAACCTCAACAACCTGTAACAATGGCTTGTAATAAATGCAAACATTATATGCATGTCTACTAAAAAAACAAAGCATCTGATTTAATAGCAATTAACATGACAGTCTCCAGACACTTCATTGACAGCAAATTCAGCAGTGTCTGATAGATGGCATGGTATTTATTATAGTAGCACAGTGGATAAAAACCCAGTTATTAATGACAGCAAACCTGAGTTAGAAGCCTACCTCCAACAATTACCAAGACATATGGGCATATCTTACATTGGGTAAGTAAATCTGTCTAAGCTCCATTCAATTTGAAACTCATTAAATTGTTATAAAGATAAAAGGATATAATGCATATAAAGTGCTTAGCACTTTACCTGGAATACTGCAAGTGGTCAATACATTTTAGCTATTATTGATACTTTTATGACTCCCAAAAGAACTGATGCAATCTGGGTCTATATCAGTACCCAACTGAAAGAAGCAATAAATCTGATACACCTTTTGATTGTCAGATCTCATAAACAAAATCCTATGTGCAGTTTGGTGCACCATATGTAAAGAATAATGACAAACAGTATCATGTCCACAAGGGGACAGTTAGGATGATAGCAAATCTGGAAATCAAGTCATGTGAGAAAAGGCTGAAAGACTAAAATATTTTACCAATTAAAAATCTGATAAGGAAACAAGTATATGAGAAGGAAATAAGGTGAAACTTCCACGCATATCCAAATATCAAATTAGGGCTAACAAGAGGAAGAATATCTAGTAACTTTCATGAATTCCATAATGGCTTAGATGATCATGTCACAGGGATGTGTTGAGATAGGTGGAAAGCTGGATTTGACTGTTTCCTTAGATTCTTACTCTGTCTACAACCTAATGCATTAATAAGAACTACTATGTCCCCTTAGATTATTATGGCTACATCATTTATCTGGAATCAAAGGACTGTACATTCTGTTCTTAATATCATTTCCTCACCAACACTATCCATTCCATAACACTTGAAACCATTCTATGTCCTAAGAAATCTATTTTATAAATAATTTGAAAGTTTACACTTACCAGTATGTGTTACTAATACATTCTTCATTATCTTTTGGAATGTTGTCATATATATATATATATGACAGTACTACAGATGTCTCCCATTTTTTCCCTATTTGCCCCCCTCCAACCAACTCCTGTCCTATCCCAGGCCTTCCCCACACTATTTTCTCTGTCCCTGGGTTATGCATATATTCTTTAGTTAATCTCTTCCTGCTCTCACCTCCTGCCCCCCGGAGATCTGTTATTCTGTTCCATGTATTCCTATCTCTGGTACTATTTTGTTCATCAGTTTATGTTGTTCATTAGATTCCACATATAAGTGAGATCATGTGATATTTGTCTTTCTCTAACTGGCTTATTTCCTTAGCATAATACTCTCCAGGTCCATCCATGCTGTCTCAAGGGTAAGAGATGCTTCTTTTTTATAGAAATAATGCTGCCATGAACATAAGGGAACATACCTTCTTTCTAATTGGTGTCTCAGGATTCTTAGGATATATTCCAAGAAGTGAGTTCATTGGGTCAAACAGCAGTTCCATTTTCATTTTTTTAGGAACCTCTATACTGTTTTCCACAGCGGCTACACCAGTCTGCATTCCCACCAGCAGTACACTAAGGTTCCCTTTTCTCCACATCCTTGCCAGCACTTGTTTGTTGATTTATTAATGGTATCCATTTTGGCTCTTAAAAATCTTCTATCAGGTTGTTACTCAATATTTGTCTTGGTTACCTATTCCACCTATTCTAGAAGTCTATTGTACCCACTTGGGTTCATAAATTTCCTGAAAAAATACAAGTTTTTGGAATACAAACAAAATTTCTAGGTTGAGCATATACTTTTCATCTGGATTTTAAAAATATAGCCACCCATAAGTTAAGAGCCTCCAACCTAAAATATTAACATATTCCACTCTTCTACATTCGCTATTTATACTGATAGAATCCTAGAATCCTCTACATTACACACAATTTCCACTGCATTTTTCTATCTTAAAAGTATTATTTCCATCATGTTTTCCCACACAATTTCACACTTCTGCCCCACACCTTTAAGACTGCAAACTATAAAGAAGTGGAAAATTCCCTTATATAAATAAAACCTTCCCATACTCCAAGATTATAAAGGTTATCAACAAAATATGATGATAACCCTACAGAGTGAATCGTCCCAGGTTCGATTCTGGACAAGGGCACATGCCCAGTTTCAGGCTCAATCCCAGTAGGGGACGTGCAGGAGGCAGCCAATCAATGATTCTCTCTCATCTTTGATGTTTCTATCTCTCTCTCTCCCTCTCCCTTGTCTGAAATCAATAAAAATATATTTTAAAAAAATATTGCAAGCCAGGAAATTATGCAATCTAATTCACTTCACCAAAATATCCCATTGAAAAGAAAGAAACAAGAAAACACAAAATGTTCCATTGATTGATTATATGTTTTGCAATCCACTGAGTGATACATAATACATATAAGTACAAATTCTCCCATCATTGGATTTACCCTATCTCAAAGCCAGAGATTTGTGGTGTGATCTAAGATTCATTCATTCATTTAACAAATATTTATTGAGCACTATCATGTGTCAGGGATTTTCTAAGATCTTAAATATAGCAATGTATAGAACAGAGAAAAATATATGCCCTCATGAAATTTATATTTCAATAAGGAGAGATAGAAAATACAATTACATAAATGAGTAAATATAGCATATTAGGTACTAAGTGCTATGAGAAAACTAAAGCATAAGGAGTAGTATTGGAGAGATGGCTAAGAGAACACTCACTAAAAGGATGGTATTTGAGGATACACTGAAGGGGGTGAAGGAACAAGCTATAAGGATATCCAGGGAAGTGTATTATAGGTGGAGGGAAAAGGAGTACTAGTGTGACTCAAGAAGACTGAGTGATGGATAGTGTTATGAAATGAGATGAGAGAAGTAATTGGGGTTCACATCATAGGTCTTTGTAGTCCATTGGCTTTCTCATAGAGTGGGATCAGAAGCCATTAAAAGGTTATGAACAGGGGAGGAATGTGATCTTAGGCTACAACAGGCTCACTCTAGCTGCTATATTAAGGATAGACTTAAGTGGAAAAAGGCAAATGAGTGGGAAGAGACTGGATAGGAAAATGCGACAATAATTCAAGAAAGAAATGATGGTAATTTAAATGGAATGGCAAAGTGAAAGCGGTGAAAAGTCTGTCAAGTTTTGACTATACTTAAAAGATAGAGCAAACAGAATTGGAAGAAGACTGGAATGGGAGAAAAGTCAAAGATGATGTAAAGATGTTTGCTTAAACAACTGAAATAACAAAGGTGCTATTAACTAGCATATAGAAAACTATGTTTGGAGCAGGGTTTTTTATAATTGTTAACTTATTAATCATCCAAGGAGTGTTGCTGAAAAAGCAATTGGACAAATAAGTCTATACTTTAGGTGAGAAGTTTGGGCTGAGACATAAATTGGGGAGTCATCAGTCAATATGCTATTTAATGCTAGGAAAGTGGATGGAATCAATCACAAAAAGTGGGTGCAAATGGACAGTAGAAGTGGTCTAAGGACAGAATCTTGAGTGTCTCCATTAATTAGTTTTAGGAATTTTGTAAAAAGGATACTACTTTATATGTATACCTCAAGATTTGTTTAAGTATAAAGTAAGATACTGAAGAATGTGCTTTTCAACAGTGACTCATTAAAACCAGTGAGCTTTTTTTTTAAAAAAAATTTCTTTATTGTTGAAAGTATTACAGATGTCCCCTTTGTTTATTTTTCCCCCCATTTACTCCTCCACGCAGCACCCGCCCCTCCAGGCCTTCACCACTCTATTGTCTGTGTCCATGTATGCATATAAGTTCCCAGGTTAATCACTCCCCGCCCTTTCCCCCACCCCCTCCTTCCCTCAGAAATTCATTAGTCTGTTTCATGCTTTTATGTCTCTGGATCTATTTTGTTCATCAATTTATTTTGTTCATTAGATTCCAAATGTGAATGAGATCATGTGATACTTGTATTTCTCTGACTGGCTTATTTCACTTAGCATGATACTCTTCAGATCCCTCCAAACTGTCTCAAAGGGTAAGAGATCCTTCTTCTTTACAGCTGCATAGAGTCGCATTGTGTATATGTACCACAGCTTTTTTATTCGCTTATCTACTGATGGGCATTTGAAATGTTTCCAGATCTTAGCTATTATAAATAGTGCTGCTATGAAAGTAGGGGTGCATATATTCTTTCTGATTGGTGTCTCAGGATTCTTAGGATATATTCCCAGAAGTGAAATCACTGGGTCAAACGGCAGTTCCATTTTCAATTTTTTTAGAAACCTCTATACTGTTTTCCACAGCGGCTGCACCAGTCTGCATTCCCACCAGCAGTGTACTAGGGTTCCCTTTTCTCTACTTCCTCACCAGCACTTGTCATTTGTTAATTTGCTGATGATAGCCATTCTGACAGGTGTAAGTAGATACCTCATTGTCCCTTTAATTTGCATCTCTCAGATTATTAGTGACTTTGAACATTTTTTCATATGTCTCTTGGACTTCTATATCTCCACTTTGGAGAAGTGTCTATTTAGGTCCTTTGCCCATTTTTAAATTAGATTGTTTGTCTTTTGTTAAATTGTATGAGTTCCTTACATATTTTTTAAATTAACCCCTTATCGGATGTATCATTAGCAAATATGTTCTCCCATGCAGTGGGCTCTCTTTTCATTTTGTTGATGATTTTTTTTTCTGTGCAGAAGTTTTTTATTTTGATGTAATCCTATTTGTTTATTTTCTCCTTAATTTCATTTGTCCTAAGAGAAGTATTTATAAACATATTGCTAAGAGATTCCAAATAAACAAAATCAGAAATGAAAGAGGTGAAATAACTGAACCCACAGAAATACAAAGATTGTAAAAAAAAATACTACAAAGGACAAACTGGATGAAATGGACATATTCCTAAAAAAAATACAATCTTCCAAAACTCAATCATGATGAATCAGAAAACCTGAATAGGACAATAACTACTGATGAAATTGAAGCAGTAATAAAAAGACTCTCAGAAAACAAAAGCCCTTGACTGGATGGGCTCAGAGGGGAGTTTACCAAACATTAAAAGAAGAACTAACACCTATCCTCCTCAAACTATTCCAAAAAATTCAAGAGGAAGGAACACTTCCAAGCTCTTTTTTTTTTCTTTATTGATTAAGGTATTACATATGTGTCCTTATCTCCCCATTGTCCCCACCCTACCCCCACTCATGCCTTTACCCTCCTGGTGTCTGTGTCCATTGGTTAGGCTTATATGCATGCATACAAGCCCTTGGTTGATCTCTCCCCCCTTAACCCAGCCCTCCCCTACCTTCCCTCTGAGGTCTGAAGGTCTGATCTTTTTATGAAGCCAGTATTACCCTAATCCCAAAACCAGATAAAGACACTACAAAGAAAGAGAGTTACAGGCCAATATCCCTGATGAACAGAGATGCTACAATGCTCAACAAACTATTAGCAAATCAGACCCAGCAATATATTCAAAAGGTCATACACCATAACCAAGTGGGATTTACGGACTCGACGTACATACTTTTGTGGTTACGTTGCCATCTCCCATTTATTTATTAAAAAAAAGTTCCGTCATTTTGACATATGTACATATGTGCTTTATGTTTTTTTATTATTTATTTACCAAAAGTAAAGGTCAGGAATTGTTATCTTTCTTTAAAATTTTTTTTTACTGTTTCACTTCATTACTGCTGTGTATGTGCTCCATGTGAGTGACGTAGGTGCTTATATAGTTGGGTCCTGACTTACGGAGACTTTTCGTGTTACATCGCACCTAGGAATGGATCTCCAATGTAACCTGAGGACTACTGTATTCCAGGGATGCAAGACTGGTACAATATTCAAAAATCAACAAATGCGATACATCACATATACAGATTGAAAGACAAAAACCACATGATCATATCAATTGATGCAGAAAAAGCATTTAATAATAACCAATACCCTTCATTGATAAAATCTCTCCCCAAGTGAGATTCATGATTATTCATGCACCATGTAAAAATCCCTTTCTTATCAATAACCCTTACCCCTTTTCTGTAACACTTGTTGAACAATGACAGGTCAAGGGAATACAACTACACTAATATGTTCAGGGGGATAGGAAGCCAAGTAAGAGATAACCATGCCTAGAGATATTTTAAGGAAATACAAGAGACAAACAAATCAAATGTGCAAAATATTTAAATAATTGCTCTCAGTCAAAGTTCTGCACAAGGCCTTTTAGGAACAGAAAAGGTGTGTATTATTAGGAAAAGTGAGCTGAATCTAGAAGGATCAATAGGAATTTGGCAAGAAGAGAAAAGTTCAATAAAAAACTTAGTAAGACAAAGATATATTGAAAAACTCAGCAGACTGAAGGAACTCCAAATAGATCCTTATAACTGGTGAAAGTTAAGGACTTTCCATTCCAAACTAAAAGTTCATCCTTTATCGGGTAGTAATAGGAATTTATTTCAGATCTGTATTTAAGAAAAAGGTCTCTGGCATGAATGTGAAAAATACATTGTGGGTCAGGAGGAGCTTCTGGAAATAGGGAGGCCAGGTAGGAGGTAACAGAAAGAATCCACTTGAGAGATGCCCCAGCTTATAGTGAGGCTTTGGGAATGAACATGTCCTATCTTTTATGGAATATAGGTCTTTTAACCAAATTCAAAAATATCCATCTACTACTTATTTGAGACTAATGATAAAGCAGTTTCATTTAAGAATTTTGAAACTTTATGAGACTTGGTAGAAATAATGAATTATTCTGAATGTTGGGAAACTGAGTTCCAGAGAGCTAAAGACAATAGATAAAGGTTACACAACTAATTACAAAGAGACCCATTATTAGAAGTCAGTTCTCCTAAATTCCAGATGATTACTCTTCCCTACGGTTTATAGATGTTAAACATTTATCTTGAAAAATAAAATTGAAACTTTGGAGAGAAAAAATCTATTAATGATTTTAGGGTGACATTACAATTTACTGATGCTTATGATAAATCACAAGGTTACTGCTATGATGTTTGCATGTTTTATGAGTCCTTATTTTATATTTAGAATAACAATAAAAATATATAGGAAATAACTGAGTATTTTATTAATCTCTATAAAGAGAGATACTTTTCAGCTAACTGACTGTCTGTATAAATGCAAGGAGAGACAAAGGCAACAAAATAGGGGAAATTAGAATACCACTAAAATTGCATCTTTTGGCCATTGGCCTTAAAATACTATACCCAGGAGATTAAAAATGGCATCAGAGTAGGTGGATGCTGCACAGACATGCTCCCACAAAAAAGCTGGAAGTACAACTGAAATATGGAAAGGCTTCCTGAATAATCAATGGAAAACTCACAGGAGAGAACTCTGATACCCGAGGACCAAAGATGGAGACAGCATAGAAACTGGTAGGAGTGGTGGAGGCACGAAAGGGCTGGCTGGGCACCCACAGACAGGAACTGAAGTCCCAGAGAGATACCTCAGCTGTGGTGGTGGTGGTGGGGGGGTGTGCCACAAGAACTCTGGGATCTAATCCCCAAGCTGGGCTCCCCAGCAGAGAGCACCAAATCTAAGGAGGGCACCACATAACATCTAGTTGTGAAAAGCAGCAGGGTGCTGTCTGCCAGGGAGTGGCAGCTGAAAGTTCGGGCACCCTCTTGAAGGACCAATGCACAAAAATTTCCTGTGGAGCCACCCAGCTTGTGCTCTGGCAGAGGGAGGGTAAAGTAGAATGGAGCTGTGAGAGCAGAACCCAGGACTGGGGACTAGGGGGATAGAGCTCAGAAGGAAGACACCCCAAGTTTTCTGGGATGAGTAATTCCCTCAACAGCAGAGGACATCTGTCCCACATACACATTTTCCTTGCCTGGGGTCAGAGGGGGGGTAGGAGGGAAGACAGTCCACACACCCTATTGGAAAATACCTAGCTCTGAGGCCACTTAGGAGATTAAAAGTAACAATTAGCCTCCAAGCAAGGGCAACTGCCCCGCCCTGTTGGAAAAAACCTCTCACCACACCTGAGGACAATTGCCTGGGGCTATTCAAGTCAGAATTCTATGCGTCTGTAGACAGAAGCGGTCTCTGGAGGCTTTGAGTCTTTGCCTGATCCAATTAGTCAGAAACAGCCTTTAACACTGTCCTGTACTAGAGATTGAGAGGTGTAGAGGATCTACCTAAAACATAGTCACAAACCCAGACAATCAAAATGAGGAGACAAAGAAACAACCCTCAAATAAAAGAACTAGCGAATTCTCCAGAAGAAGAGATAAATGAGGCAGAGATAAGAAATTTATCTGAAACAGAGTTCAGAGTAATGATGTTAAGAATGCTCAACAGTATGAAAAAAGATATAGTAACTATGAAAAAAGAACAGTCTGAGTTAAAGAATGACATAACACAAATAAAGAACACATTGGAAGGAATACACAGCATATTAGGGGAAGCTGAGGATTGATTCAGTGAATTAGAAGCAGAGTTCAAAATATCACTCAATCAGAGAAGCAAAAAGAGAAAAACAATTAAAAAACAGGAGGACAGCTTAAGGGAGCTGTGGGACAATGGGAAACGTAACAATATTAGAATAGTGGGTGTGCCAGAAGAGGCAGAAAGGAATAGAGAAGGTGTTTGAAGAAATAATGGTAGAAAACTTCCCTAACCTGGTAAAGGAAAAAGTCACACGAGTTCAGGAGGCACAGAGAACCATAAACAAGAAGAACCCAAACAGACCCACTCCCAGACACATCATAATTAAAATGCCAAAAATTAAAGACAAAGAGAGTATCTTAAAGGCAGCAAGAGAAAAGCAAACAGTTACCTACAAAGGTGCTTCCATAAGGCTGACACCTGATTTCTCATCAGAAACTCTACAGGCCAGAAGGGAATGGCATGAAGTACTCAAGGTAATGGAAAGCAAGAATCTGAGACCAAGATTACTATATCTAGCAAGGCTATCATTCAAAATAGATGGTCAAATAAAGAGCTTCCCAGACAAAAAAAGGCTAAAGAAGTTCTTCATCATCAAGTCAGCATTACAAATATGCTAAAGGGATTGCTGTAAGGAATTTCTGAGAAGAAGAAACAGCGAGAGAAACCTAGCCATACAGAATTAAAATGGCTATAAATAAGTACCTCTCAATAATAACCCTAAATGTAAATGGGTTAAATGCTCCAATCAAAAGGTGTAGGGTAGCTGAATGGATACAAAAACATGACCCAACCATATGCTATCTACAAGAGACCCACCTCAAAACAACAGACACACACAGGATGAAAGTGAAGGGATGGAAAATTTTTTTCCATGCAAATGGAAAAGAAAAAAAAGCTAGAGTAGCAATATTCATATCTGACAAAATAGACTTTAAAATGAAGGCCATCACAAGAGACAACAAAGGTCACTACATAATACTAAAGGGGTTGATCCAACAAGAGGATATAACCCTGGTAAACATATATGCACCCAATATAGGTGCACCTAAATGAAACTTGAAATTAACTACAGTAAAAACAACCCAAAACATTCAAACACATGGAGGTTAAATAGTATGTTATTAAACAATGAATGGGTTATCAATGAGATCAAGAAATAAATAAAAAACTTCCTGGAAACAAATGAAAATGAACACACAACAACTCTAAATCTCTGAGACAAAGCAAAAGCAGTCCTGAGAGGGAAGTTCATAGCACTACAGGCATACCTAAGAAAACAAGAAATTCAGAAATAAATTACTTAACCCTATAACTTAAAGAACTAGAAAGAGAACAACAAGAAAACCCCAGAGAAAGTAGAAGGAAGGAAATAATAAAGATAAGAGTAGAAGTAAATAACATGGAGACTAAAAAAACAATATAAAAAATCAATGAAACCAAGAGCTGGTTCTTTGAAAGGATAAACAAAATTGATAAACCATTAGCCAGACTCATCAAGAAACAAAGAGAGAGGACCCAAATAAATAAAATCAGAAACAAAAGTGGAGAAGTAACCATGGACACCACAGAAATGCAAAGGGTTGTAAGAAAATACTATGAACAACTATATGCCAACAAGCTGGACAATGTGGATGAAATAGACAAATTCCTAAAAAAATACAATCTCCCAAAACTGAATCAGGAAGAATAAAAAAACCTGAATAGGGCAATAACAACTGATGAAATAGAAGCAGTGATCAAAAAACACCCACCAAATAAAAGCCCAGGTCCAGATGGCTTCACAGGGTAGTTTTTCCAAACATTCAAAGAAGAACTCACACCTATACTCCTCAAACTATTTCAGAAAATCCAAGAGGAAGAAATACTTTCAAACTCTTTTTATGAGGCCAGCATAATTCTAATTCCAAAACCAGATAAAGACATTACAAAGAAAGAGAATTACAGGCAAATATCCCTGATTAACATAGATGCTAAAAACTCAACAAAATATTAGCAAATTGCATCCAGCAATATATTAAAAAGATCATACACCATGATCAAGTGGAATTTACTCCAGGGATGCAAGGCTGGTATAATATTCACAAATCAATAAACATGATACATCACACAAACAAATTGAAAGACAAAAATCACATGATCTCGCAATAGACACAAAGAAAGCATTCAACAAAATTCAACACCCATGTTTGATAAAAACTCTCAGCAAAGTTGGAATAGAGGGGGCGTATCTCAACATGATAAAGGCCATATATGACAAACCTACAGCCAACATCATACCCATGGGACAAAAACTAAAACCATTTCCCATAAGAACAGAAACAAGACAGGGATGCCCACTTTCACCACTCCTATTCAACATAGTACTGGAAGTGCTAGGCATAGCAATCAGACAAGAAGAAGAAATAAAAGGCATCCAAATTGGAA
>NW_005371082.1:3174041-3181870 GCF_000412655.1 Myotis brandtii | reverse complement strand
CAGTGATGGCGAACCTATGACACGCGTGTCAGAGGTGACACGCGAACTCATTTTTTTGGTTGATTTTTCTTTGTTAAATGGCATTTCAATATATAAAATAAATATCAAAAATATAAATCTTTGTTTTACTATGGTTGCAAATATCAAAAAATTTCTATATGTGACACGGCACCAGAGTTGTTAAGGTTTTTCAAAATGCTGACACACCAAGCTCAAAAGGTTTGCCATCACTGTCCTAGGGCAACAGAAACTAAAGAGAAAATAAACAAATGGGACTACATCAAAATAAAAGCTTCTGCACAGCAAAAGAAACCATCAACATAACAACAAGAAAGCGCACTGCATGGGAGGACATATTTGCCAATGTTATCTCTGATAAGGGTTCAATCTCCAAAATTTATAGGGAACTCACACAATTTAACAAAAGGAAGATAAACAATCCAATAAAAAAAATGGGCAAAGGATCTAAATAGACACTTTTGGAAAACAGATCTACAGAAGGCTGAGAGACATATGAAAACATGCTCAAAGTCACTAATCATCAGAGAAATGCAAGTTAAAACAACAATGAGGTACCATCTCACACCTGTCAGAATGACTATCATCAACAAATCAACAAACAACAAGTGCTGGTGAGGATATGGACAAAAAGGAACCCTAGTGCAGTGCTGGTGGGAATGCAGACTGGTGCAGACACTGTGGAAAACTGTATGGAATTTCTTTAAAAAATTCAAAATGGAACTCCCATTTGACCCAGTGATCCCACCTCTAGGAACATATTCCAAGAAATTGAAACACCAATCAGAAAGGACATATGCACCCCTATGTTCATAGCATCAAAATTTACAGTAGCTAAGATTTGGAAATAGCCTCAGTGACCATCAGCAGATGAGTGAATTAAAAAACTTTGATACATCTAAAGAATGGAATACTACACAGCTGTAAAAAAAAAAATAACTCTTACCATTTGCAACAGCATGGATGGACCTGGAGAGCATTATGCTAAGCGAAATAAGCCAGTCGGGGAAAGATAAATACCACATGATCTCACTCATTTGTGGAATATAATGGACAACATAAACTGATGAACAAAAATAGATCCAGAGACATAGAAGCATCGAACAGACCTTCAAACCTCAGAGGGAAGGCAGGGGAGGGTAAGACATCAACCAAAGGACTTGTATGCATGCATATAAGCATAACCAATGTACAGAGACAGTAGGGGGGTGAGGGCCTGTGATGGGGGGCAGAAACGGGGGGTGGGGAGAGATCGATGGGAGGAAAAGGAGACATATGTAATACTTTCAACAATAAAAAATTTAAATAAAAAATACTCTACCCAGGATATGTGGAGCATAATAACTGGCATTTCAGTGGCTAGATATCACAGAAACTATGAAATGTAAAGGTTGACAGATTTTTAGTAAATTTGGCTCACATTTACCTATTGTTCCTTTAAATAATATAATCAACACATTTGTTAAAAAATAGAAAACCCCAAGAACAGAAATTGAAATCCTCAGCAAAATTATTATTTTTCATAATCTCAATTCTAAAGAAATAAATGTAGAATTCCATTAAATCTATAAAACATTTATTTTGTACTCTAAATTGTCATCATTGGCACTGATGATAAAAATTTTAATGTTAAAAAATTAGAGAAAAATACCTAGCCTAAGATTGTACTTTGGGCTTAATAATATGAAGGCTACCTATATGGTTTTTTTGTACTATAATGTTGACAAAATATTAATTTTTTCATCTTAGAAATTTTCTTTCTCAGAGAATGAAACACTTGGAAGCAAGAATAGAAAAGTTCGACGGACAAAATGGAGACCACATTATTGAAACTCAGAAATTCAAATATAAGCAGATCTGCAAAATCCTAGGGGATCATGTTAGATAAATGTTTATTAGCCAAAGAGGCAGCAAAATCTATTTGTGAAATACCAGAGTTAAAACAATTTTCTAAACATAATAATAATTAAAATCTATGGAGAAGCATATTTCCCTTTGACTTTTTTTTTCCTTTTTCTTTTTTTTGGTCTTTTGTCCAAACTAAAGGGGAATCTCAAAAATCCCAGGACTGAGCTAAATCACATATATATACACCAAATTCTCAAAAGATTAAAAACATGTGGATCTATAAGATTAAAATTTTAGTATAAAAGATAAGGTAAAATTTAATTGGTGGTTTAGGAGAAAAGTATTACCACAACCTAAAAGTGACAAGGTTACTAATTCATAAAAAATATATCTCAGCTAGTACATTTTATAAAGTATAGACTTACATAGAAATCTATCAAAACAGATAGTATTTGGGGAAACTTTACAACTTGATTTATGAGTTCTATGGTGAGATTATTAAGCACTTCTGTTAAAAAACAAGCATAATAAATATTTCCCTTTACTTCACAGTACGTAATAAGACATTAGAAAAGCTGATATAGTTTTAAAATTGCATATAGTGTTTTCTCACTATACAACAATACTAGAGGATCTCTAGCATTTTCAGTGGTTTATAATTCATAAATATATATTTGTTAGGGCCACTCAGTGTAATAAAAGACATACCTAAATTGGCACAGATGATGATGGGAGGAAATGAAAGAAAAAGAAACAGCTTTTTCATATATGCTGATAAGAATATTTCTATATTTTATAATAAAATCTGTTGAAATATTTAAAACTAAAAGAATAAAGGGTTATTTTAGTTGGGTCTAAATGTTTCTAAAATTTGATAATGCAGTTTACCTAATGAAAATGAACTTCAAAAAATAAAAATAAACTTCAAAACACTGAAATTCATCAATGCTCCATCCACTAAGTGATGAGAAACATCCTAGGCACAACCTAAGTTAACACTATTCAAATCACATTCGTTGTTTCAGGAAGCTATTTCCAAATTTATTATCTGGAATAAATGCAAAGAATACATGTTTGCAATAGAACAAATAAGCTATTGGCTAACAATAGTGAAATCCTAAGTGAATTCCATGGGGGCCTTACAATATTATTAAGTATTATTTAGTTATAAGTAAATGAATAATTGAGTTTATAGCTATTTTTAAACTAAAGATAATTTCATAAATACATGATTGGTACAGTAAGACTGTGTTAAATCTGTGTTTGAAACTGGTAGTCATTAGGACTTTGCTTTGAAAGCCTATCATCTTGGATCTTATTTTCAAAAATTCAATCTGATGTTAAAAGATATGTCATAACTTGGGTTTCAGACTTTAGTGCTTCAGAAATGTGTTTACATACTTCATCATGTAATTATAGCTATTTAAGATAGATAAGGCAAATGGTAGCTATATTTTGGAAATATAATTGAAAAATGCAGTGTCCAGAAGTATTTGTGAGTATGATATCTCTGAAAAGCTGCTCAAAGCTACAGAGTTTGAAGTTAAATTTTTGATGTTGTCACTCTCAATCTATTGAATGGCTGACAGACAATCAAACCCTTCTGGCTGGCTGGCAGCTCATTTTGCCTGGCAGGTGGCAAACAATTAGACACACCAATTTGTGCCTCCTGATGACATTAAAGCATGAAACTAAGTTGTATGCAGGGCCTAGTGATTTGTGTGAAAGCATTTCAAAAATAATACTCTTTGCCGTGGCAACTCATTTCAGACTGCCACCTCCCATTATAGCTTTGAGCAGTGAAGACGACAGACTTGAGTTACAGGCAGTGCGAGGCCGCTTCTGTTCAATCCTTCATCTCGCCCCCTGAGACCTCAATCCCTCCTTTCATCAATATCACCTCATCATTTACATTTGATAGTACTTGAACTATTGCATATATTAACTACACTGGAGACCCTTTTCCTAAAAAGAATTAAAAATATGCTTTGTGCACCTCAATTTCATTTCTACTTAGAATTATGATTCTGCTCCCACTGCATTTTACATAAAAGCTACCAAGAACAAATCAAAGGGTTCTATTTTTTAAAAGCAATATTCTCAAAATATAATACATTTTGAATAGCTAAGATTATTGGCACTCAGGTGATTGCTTTGTTAAGATTTATTGGGGGAAAAAACCCTGTTCTAACAATAATCCAAACTTACACAAAAAATGTGTTTCTTACTCTTTATTTCACTAGATTTTCTTATGCAAATTACCATAATTCTCTGTACTTATTGTTTTGTATTTTAACAAAATTTAAATATGTAACTTAAAATTAAATGGAACACAAACTTTCATTACCTTAAATTGTCATAACATTTATTTATAAAACTATATAATTAAACATACTTACATGCATATTTATATGCACTCATAAACACACATACCCAGACATCCCAGGGTCATAAACCAAATAAGTGAGATAGAGGACATCAACATGAAATGGCATAGGAACATCCAAGAAACCACAAGAATGAACCTCCAAATATTAACAAACTATTTTTAAAAGAAATATTGTTCTACATTTATAGACCTCTCTTTCTTTTACTTTTTTTTAAATTTTTGACACTTAACACATTTTATCTTATATGAAAATTATTTGCAAACATTTTTATCTCCTTTTGTACAAAATTATTTGCAAGCATTTTTATCTCCTCTAAGTACCTAAAAGACAAAAGATTAAATTCATCTTTATATACTAACAATGACCAATGCCATTTATATTTTCACAATTGATTTTCAAGAATAATCTGTAGGACACTGGTTAAAATGTGTATGGGAAAAGTTTAAATTATATACCTATATAAAAGAAGATAATCCTCACCCTTAAACACCAAAAAATTACTGTCTATAATTTATACAAGGCAGTTTGACTATTTTAGATATATTTTGACTATATATTTATTTTGAGATTACAGGTTAAGAAACATTTTATTTCCTAACTTGATTCTTTATAAAAAAGAGTTGCTTGCCAATCACTTCACACACATACATTTTTTTTGTAGGAAAATGTGTTTTGAACATTCAGAAAGTTAAAAAAAAAGTATGTAAGCATAATTTGGAATATGTATCAATCCCAGTATCAAAGTTAAGTAACATTGTTAGAATTAATGATTATCCTAAAGTAATTTTCTAATGCTGCACATGTTTTTTAAATAGTAGGATGTATTATATGCACACGTTCTTTGGTTCTAAAATATTTTATTCTTCTGTGGCAAGTATAACGAAACAGAAAACAAAATTCTTGGTTCTCAACTAAAAGTTCCTTGTACAATTAATATCTGAATATAAACAGATAAATGGGGCCATGTTATAAATCATTTAGAACCCTAAAATACCTTTCAGCAATATTTACTTTCAAATGTCTTTCAACAATACTTACTTTCTAATACTTGCTTCAAAATATGGCTTTTACATGGATAATGTAAATTCCATGAGGAAGATGATCACACATTTAAATTTTTTTCCATATATCTGCATTTAAAACTCAAATTTAAATATTACTTAAGGCAGGCTACTTAATATCCAACAATTATTATAGTTTTCATTAATAATGTAATGGAATTTTAGAGCCAGAGTAGACCTTGACAAAATCTGGTCTTCCCCATTTATATCCATTAACAAATTAAGTCCAAAAAGATAAAATGACTTCCCCAGTGCAGTGTAGTCACTCGATGGTTGATTATGATCAGAATCTGAGTTTCTCTATTTCTAATTCAATGTGATATCCTCCATATCATATTGAAACCCCTTTTTTAGAGATATATTATTAAAATGCCATACTATGAGGTTAATCAAGTTGGTCTGTCACTTAGATATTATTTGTAGTAAGAATCTATATTAATAAATCTAATGTTTTCAAGACCCCCTAATATTTTTAAATTAACAGATTCAAATTTTCCTTCCATGTGTACAGCACTGTAAGTAATTAGTTCAGTACCTACCTGTCAAAGGAATGAAACTGCATAGGAAGAATAGCTTGCGCTTCTCTTTTCAATGCTGGATCTGGGTATGGAATAGGATCAGGGCCACATTCTGCAATATCAACTGGAGCAGCGACAAGGCTTTTCAATATTTCCTTGACATTGATGCCTTTGGTTTGAC
Organism: Myotis brandtii; assembly: GCF_000412655.1. Taxonomy (NCBI): domain Eukaryota; kingdom Metazoa; phylum Chordata; class Mammalia; order Chiroptera; family Vespertilionidae; genus Myotis; species Myotis brandtii. The sequence goes on along the minus strand of NW_005371082.1, from coordinate 3,175,854 downwards.
TAATGCTAGATATGGATGGTGCAGGCTTCAAAATTTCACAAGGATTCTCAGTTAAGCTTTCTTGTGACTTTTTTACTTCAGAGGACAAAGTGGATAACAGTTCACTCATGGCATCAGGGCCTGCGCTAGGCTCTAATTCTGCCCCATTCAAGATGCTAACCACATGCTCCTCTCCAATTCCTGAATCTGTATGAGGAATGGAACTTTCTAGCTGAATATCTTCACCAGGGGTTGGTGTTTCTTTTTCCTTTATAGTGTCTGGAAATGCAGCAGGTGTTTCTGTAATGAAAGGAAATGCTTTAAATAAACTCAGTAATTGGAAACCCAGTAATAATAATAAAATAGTTTCACATATTAGAGAAAATAAAACCTGTAATAAACAAAAAGTCTGCCATCTGGATGTGCAGGACAACTGGGTTAAAACATATCCATATATACCTGTATTTGTTTAGCAACCATCAACAGACCCCTGTTTCTATTATAAGTCATTTGGCATTTCAAAACAGATGTCTTTAAGAATAGGGAACAAAGTTCCCATACAATTTTTCATAACAGCTCATAAATAATTATTATATGAAGTTCTTTTATCATTTTATTGTTAGCAAAAAATATTGAAGATATTTTTTATACTTCTCTAATATTGTCCTTAACAATGTCATTTTTATAACTTTTATGGTACTTCAATAATCAATGTCTAATTAAAACATTTAAAATAGTTGAAGATATTTTAAAGTTCCAAGAACAAAATACATAAAATTCTAAGGAGTTAATTGCAAAAATCATGTCAAATGATTAGTTAAAAATAATAGTTTAATCAGAAAATAATGCTCCTCAAGGATTTAGCCTACATGTGCCTTTCTTCAAGAATAATTATTTTAGAGTACTTATTTCTTGTGAATAAATATAAACTTCAATTTATGAAAACTTAATTAGAAAAATATAGGTATGAAATACACATATAACATTACCAATTAAAATAGATAAAAAGAAAAATATCTTTAAACTATTAAATTTGTATTCAATCTCATTATACAAAGGTTAATATAATAAACTTCTCAATATAATAAATAGGGACTTATGTAACATTTCAACAATAAAGATAAAAAAAATGAAACATATACACACAAATAGTTATAAAATTGTAAATGATGACCTTAAAAAGTTTATCTAATCTAGAATATGATGGAGATAATAACAGATCTTAATTTTATAAAGTCATGATGAAGAAGAAAATAAGATACTGCATGAAAATTATTTGCAATTCCTCCTTAGATTCTTAGTAAATGTTAGTTAGAAATAATCCTATCTAATAAAAGAGAAACATGGTAATTAGCCATACCTCCGCTACCCTTCCCATTGGCTAATCAGTGAGATATGCAAATTAACTGCCAACCAAGATGGCGGCCGGCAGCCATGCACTGAAGCGAACAGGAGGCTTGCTTGCTCCAGTGACGGAGGAAGCCAGGTTCCCCGCCTGCCTTGCCAGCCTCTCAGCTGCAACTCTAAGCAACTATGTTGCAAACATAGAAGCTAAGCAAAACACCAGAAACCTGCTTTAGTCAGCCGGGCTTCAGCCAACAGGACCGCAACATTGTTTCAAATACAGAAGGTAAACAAAGGCCAGAAACCTGCTTTCAGCAGCCAAGGCCTCAGAGCTGGAGCCGAGCCTCAGAGCTAAAGCTGGCCCAGAATAAAAAAAAAAGAAAAAAAGGACAGGTTGGGAGCTTCAGTCACCCGCCAGCCTGAAAACAGCCCTCAGCCCCTCAGCCAGACTGGCCAGGCACCCCAGTGGGGACCCCCACCCTGAACCAGG
>NW_005371082.1:3171598-3173123 GCF_000412655.1 Myotis brandtii | reverse complement strand
GTGCACAAATTTTTGTGCACCGGGCCTCTAGTGTCTTCATATTATTCAATATTCCTAATATATAATATTTCGTTAAATTCATTAAAATAATCATCTCTCACAGTTCACTGTTATATTATGTTCTTCCTCATATTTATTAAGTAGGTTTTAGTTTTGCATGTTTGTTTGATTTTAAAATTGAAATAAAATATTAATTAGTGTAACATGATACTAATGTTTAAAAAGTGGGTGACCAATATGACAATCAGGGTAGACCTATTCTTTGACGATCCCAAGACTAAGAATTAAAATAACTTCACAAAAGTTTTGAGACGACAAATGATTTCGGTATTACTACTGGCAAAGCACTACAGAAAAAAAAAAGTTAAGAGATAAAGATAACAGTTTGGATTTTTTTTATAAAACCTTGTAAAAGAAGATTAAGACAGAATACCATTAGGAATAAACAGGAAGGGAAAGAATTGAGATGTTTATGGAATATCTAGCTTAATGAAAAAGAAGCATAATGCTCTGCCACTAATTGAGGAAGAAAGCAAAGGAGGAGTGTATTTGTTAGAAAAATAATGAATTAGATTTTGAATCAATTAAGTCTTCAGAATCTCTGAGATATATATATCTGCAGGTCAAGATAAGTATAGACATATATTTTGGGAACATTTAAACTGACGTGCTAATCAAAACTTTGGAAGTTTCACAATAACCTTAGAGATACAAAATGAGAAGATGTTGAAGGCAGTTTTTCCACTATCAGTGATATTACTCAATTTATTTAGTACATGTGCTCCTACAGATAATACATTTTTGGAGAGAAAGCAAAAAGAACTAAGTAGTAGTATTAATATTTCTGTGACAATAGGACTAAGAATGTAAATGCAGAAACAAAATAAGAACACTAACATCAAGAAAAGATCAGTATCATGGTTATTAGCATGGGCCAACTTTTCCTACAGAGTTTAATTATCAAAAGGTGTATCCCAAGAAACCAGAAACACCAATCAGAAAGGATATATGCACCCATATGTTCATAGCAGCACAATTCACCATAGCTAAGATCTGGAAACAGCCTAAGTGCCCATCAGTAGATGAATGGATTAGAAAACTGTGGTACATCTACACGATGGAATACTATGCTGCTGTAAAAAAGAAGGAACTCTTACAATTTGCAACGGCATGGATGGAGCTGGAGAGCATTATGCTAAGTGAAACAAGCCAGTCAATGAAGGAAAAATACCACATGATCTCACTCATTCATGGATAATAAAGACCATTACAAACTTTTGAACAATAATAGATACAGAGGCAGAGCTGCCTCAAACTGATTGTCAAACTGCAGTGGGAAGGCCAGAGAGGGTTGGGGGGCAGAAGGGAGGGGAGTAAGAGATCAACCGAAGGACTTGTATGCATGCATATAAGCATAACCAATGGACATAAAACACTGGGGGGTAGGGGAGGCCAGGGGATTGTCAAGGGCGGAGGAAAAAGGACACATATGTAATACCCTTTGTAATACTTATAATATTTTTTT
>NW_005371082.1:3169090-3171577 GCF_000412655.1 Myotis brandtii | reverse complement strand
AAAAAAAAAAAAAAAAAAAAAAAAAAAAGGTGTATAATCAAGTCTACCACTTAGTCTGAATTTAACCGATTTATAGATTTGGCCTACATTTACCCTAACGTGGTGTCTCAATATCTTTACTTACGGTGTATTTTACATCAAGAGGTACGGGAAAATTGTAAATGTTTCAAGTTTTATTAGTATGAAGTATAAGCATTTTGCCAGCAAACAAAATATCAAAGGAAATAAAATTTTTAATTTGGTATCTACAGGGGCCATATAAAAATATTTATCTATCAAATATCATTGTTTGCTTTTCTATTCAAGTGACTCTCAATGGAAAATTAAAATCTATAACTCATGGCTGGCCAGTGTTGCACAGTGGATTGAGCATCGTCCCATGCAACAAGAGGTCACCGGTTCAATTCCAGGTCAGGCACACGCCAGGGTTGCTGGCTCAATCCCCAGTAAAGGGCATGCAGGAGGCACCCAATCGATGTTTCACTCTCATGGATGTTTCTTTCTCCCTCTCCTTTCCTCTTTAGCTAAAAATCAATAAAAACACATTTTTAAAAAACTTATTAACTAGATACTTAAAACTCCAAAAAAAACACAATGAAAAGTTTATCAAAATTAACATTATAAAACTTTCTCTTTTTTTAACATTATAAAACTTTCAAATGAATCATCAAAGTATTTATACAGCCCAGTAGGTGTGGCTCAGTGTTGCTGATTTGATTGCTGGTCTGGGCACATGCCTGGGTTGTGGGTTTGATCCCTGATGAGTGGCATGCAGGAGGCAGCCAATTGATGTTCTCTCTCAGGGATGTTTCTATCTCTCTTTCCTTTTCCTTTCCTCTCTCTCTAAAAAAAACCCCAATAAAAATACATTTTAAAAAATAAAATAAATATTTACATGGTAATAAAAACCTTAGTTTTATTTTTACTGTGACTTGAAAAAATATTTCAAAAATGAAGCAAGCAGTAAATTTAGTATTTCAACAAAAATTCTATTCAAATAAATATGTTTTGTAAAGCATACCCCGTGATCATGTTACATACAAACAAAAATTAACACCAATGGAAATTTTTATAATAGTAATTCTTTTAAAAAATAAATCATAGTCAAAATATTAATTTCCCATTATGTATGTTAACATCTTTTACAGAACATGCTCTCAGTTGATAGCATAAACGTCATTTTAGATAACTTACATGTTTTATTGTGACACTCTCATCAGTTTATCCTATATAATAAAAGCTTAATATGCTAAGTGTCCCAATGATTGGTCAAACTTTTGGTTGACCGCTCGACCAGTTGCTATGATGTGCACTGACCACCAGGGGGCAGACACTCCAACTAGTAGGTTAGCTGCTGGGGTCTGGTGGATCAGCACTGGATGAGAGGGCCGGACACGCCCTGGAACACTCCCGCAGCCCCTCTCTGGCCGGCCAACCTCCTGCAGTCCCTCCCCAGCTGACCAGCTCCCATTGGCCCCAATTGAGACTGGGCAAGACGGCCCCGATTGGCCCCATCACTGGCCAGGCCGAACGACCCCACCCATGCACAAATTCATGGGCTTCTAGTATAACAATAATGCAGAAACATTACTAGCCTAAGTGATCTTAACCTCCTAGGAAACAGACAGTTGGAAGCCAGATGCCTCTTTTATTTTTTACTGTGTTTCATTGAGTCTAATTGAGTTTATCTAATAAACTTTGGGAAAATTATGGGGTTAAGTCCAGCAAATAACATGATTTCTACATAGAGATCACATTTATAACATTTCTTCCTCCAAAAATCTTGTTTTACAGTGACTTATAACGTGTTTCAGTATATCTTACCTATTAAGTTATTCATATTGGTATTTTCCAAATTCAATAAGGAATAACATGAACAGAAACATTCAGCTCCTTGTTACTAAATATTATGTTAAGATTAACTATTTCATCTTCAAATAGTAATACTAAAGAAACTAAATCACATTAGAGTGATTTAAAATAAAACATTAATATCTGTATATAACAAACATGTATATTTTGTTTATATTAAATCCAAACAATAGCAAGTTACATAAAAATTAACCAGAATTCCAAAGAAAAAACATAAAAATTTAAAAATCATTAGAGTTCATTTTATATAACAAAAGAATGCAATAAGCATTGAGTAATTATTTGCAATTATATATATATATATATACTAGAAGCCCAGTGCACGAAATCATGCACAGGTAGGGTCCCTAGGCCTGGCCAGCAATCAGGGCCCATCTGTGGGGCAACTGGCAGGGTGATCAGGGCCTCCTGCTCACACTTGCCTTGGCAAGCCTGGCACCACCTACTTGGAGGCCCCACCCCCCGTTGCCAGTCGCCTCCCTCTGTGGGGGCGACCAGCAGTGCGATCGGGGGGTCACCGCTGGCACCCAACTTGGCTGGCCTGGCGCCACCTGCTCACCAGCCCCACCCAGCCCCGCCCCTTGCCTCCCTCTGTGGGGCGACTGGTGGGGCTAT
>NW_005371082.1:3164121-3168192 GCF_000412655.1 Myotis brandtii | reverse complement strand
CATGCCACGGTGCTCGTATTGTGCAGGAGTGGTTTCAAGAACATGAGGGAGACTTTACCTTGCTTAGGTGGCCCCCACAATCACCAGATCTCAATCCAATTGAGCATTTGTGGGACGAAGTTAAAAGAGCCATCAGGCAGCTGGTTCCACAACCATCAAATCTCACAGAACTGGACAGTGCTATTCATCAGCCATGGTGTCAGATTCCTCGCATCACCTTTCAACATCTCGTGGAGTCAATGCCAAGAAGAATTGCCGCAGTATAGAAGGCAAAAGGTGGCCCAACAAAGTATGGATGAGGTGGTCATAATGATCTGGCCACTCATAATAATATATATCCCACGTTCAAAGGCTGTTAAATCGTGTTGTTTACCCATATCTCCAGAAAAAAAAATCACTTCTACCGTCATGGTAAACAACCTGCTTCCCTATTTATAATGGTCTGGCCCTCTAGCAACTTCAGCGTGAAATTATAGCTAATTTGCCTACAAACGTCAGGTGGTCATAATAATCTGGCCACTCAGTGTGTGTGTGTGTGTGTGTGTGTGTGTGTGTGTGTGTGTATGATTCAAATTTTCTGTTTGCTAAGTGTATAAAAAGTACTTCAGGAACTCAACATTATTACCAAAAAAATGTCCAAAATAGACAAATTATAATTTAGAAGAAGCCATTAAGAGGCAAAAAGATACTTCCAATTGATGCTTTGACTATGATATGTAGATCTGTTTGGGAGTTTTGAGTTCAATGGAAAGCATGAAGCTCTTTGGATTGCTAGTAATCACTTTCATCAAATTCAGACCTTTTCAGACAAATATTTCATCAACTATTATTTCTGCCCTTTCTCTTTCTATCTTCTCTTCTCTAACTCCCATATGCATATGTTGCTTCACTTGATGGTATCTCATAGGTCTCTGAGGCTCTCTTCCTTTTTCTTCATTTTTTTTTTCATTCTGTACCTCAGAGTATGATAATTGCAATGGACCTTTCTTAAAGTATGCTGCCAAGTCAAACATTCTGTGGAGCCCCTCTAGTGAATTTTATATTTTAGTTATTAAATTTTCAACTCCTGAATTTCTACTTGTTTTTTTTCTGTAATATTTATTTATTGATATTCTCTTAGGTTAGACATCATATTCATACTATTAATTCTTCAGAAAATATTTCCTTTAATTACTTGAGCACATGTGTAATAGCTGGTTTAAAGTAACTGTCTAAAGTCCAACATCAGGGCATCCTCAGGGGCACTTTCTATTGACTGTTCTTTTTTTTCACCCTGTGTGTTAGCCTGTTTCTTTGCATATTTCATAATTTTTTGTTGAAAATTAGACATTTAAAACATATGATGTGCCAATCCTGGAAATCAGACCCCCTCCAATGGGGTTCATTGTGTCTCTGTTTATTGACTCTCCTGAACTAATTCTGTAAAATCAATATTCTTTGACACCTGCATCCACTGAAGCCTTCACTCAGTCAAGTCATCAGCTAATAACTGGACAGAGATTGCCTTCAGTATCTTGAACCAGTAAAACTTCTGGGATGTGAAAGAAAAATATCCCTGTGCTTTCTGTCTGTCTTTGTGGCGGTCCAGATTCAATAAGGGACTATATCTGCAAAAAACAAAACAAACAAACAAAAAAACAAACAAACAAAAAACAACAACAAAAAACTTGTACTCACTGCCAGAGATCCTATGTATACATTGGAGCATACTTTCAACACTTACCATGTTTACAACTCTCCCTTGCCCTTTACTTCCTGCATGCACAGGGCCTATAGATTATCCAGAGATATATGATTGGGGCCTTCTCAGGTCTTTCCTGGACCTCTGAGTAAAGCCTCAGGAATATGAACATCTTATTCTCAGATCTTCCTTTTAAGTTTTTGGGTAAGGCTCTTGTTTGCCATGGCTAGTACTGCCACCTCAGGCAGTTGCAATGTTATGAAAAAAAAAAAAGTTTCTGATAATTATTTTGACAAATACCTTAGAAATAGGGCTTTACTCACCAAACAAGCACAGATCAGATAAAATAATAATGGAACTTTACCAGAGGGAGCTGCCAAACAATGCCCCAAAATGGGACTTTCTAAAACCTGCAAACCTAGTTGGCCTCCTTCCAGTAGTTAGTAGGCTGCTGGTTTCCACCACTGCCATGGTTGACTGGCTGCTGGTTTTCAAGGTTAATGCAGAGCTGGATGGCAAGAGGGCAAGTTAAGTCTCCACTAAGCTCACTATTCTCATAAAAAAAACCTGCAGTTTTCATTGATTTAACAATCTTTGGATTGTTTCAAACTTCTGATTACTTTCCAAAGAATTGAAAAGGGATTTTGACAATTTTTGCCAATGTTCTCATTGCTTTTATGGAGGAATAGTTTTTTGAGGTTCTTTCTCTACTCTTTCACAAGTCCTGCATCTGAATGATGTTTCAGCTCCAAATTTGAGAACAGTTCCAATTTGTACATTTCTGTCAAATAGAAATTATAAAATATTCACATAGCCCTAGCCAGTTTGGCTCAGTAGATAGAGCGTCGGCCTGTGGACTGAAGGGTCCCAGGTTCGATTCTGGTCAAGGGCATATACCTCAGTTGTGGCTCATGTGGGAGGCAACCAATTGATGTGTCTCTCTCACATTGATGTTTCCCTGTCTCTCCACCTTCCCTTTCACTCTCTCTAAAAATAAATAAATAAATAAATAAATAAATAAATAAATAAATAAATAATTTAAAAAATCAATGAAAAAATATCCTCTGGTGAGTATTAAAATAAAATATTCACATAAACATGTTTTGCTCTTCCCTTGCCTTAGCTTATTTGTACTCTTTTTCTCTTCTCAAAGAAAAAAAATCATACATTTCTCTAATGTAATGGAGGCAGCCAATAACACTAATAATGAAATGCCAACATAGATGTATAAACTTTTCTTGAGTTGCAGAGAAACAGAAACAACCAAATGTGGTATAACATTGTTAATATCAATTAGATAAATCACACATTATATTTTATATTGAGGTGGGAAAAAGTAGGTTTACAGTTGTAATACAAATAAATACAATCCTAATATATAGAAAGCCAGGGGCTGTCATGACCGAAACAACCGGATGGACAAGCAAACAGCAGGCTGCGTGGGGCAACCAGGCCAGCAGGGGGGTTAGTGAGGGACGACCAAACAACCCAACAGCAGGCTGCGTGGGGCGACCAGGCCGGCAGGGGGGGGGCGGCAGTAGGGGGTGACCAGACTGACGAGGGGAGGCAGTTAGGGGCGACCAGTCCGGCTGAGGGGGATAGTTGGGAATGACCAGGCCAGCAGAAGAGGGCAGTAAGGGGAAACCAGGCCAGCAGGGGGGGGGCAGTTAGGGGCAATCAGGCCGGAAGGGGGGGCAGTTAGGGGAGATCAGGCCGGCAGGGGGGGCAGTTAGGAGCCAGTAGTCCCGGATTGTGAGAGGGATGTCCGACTGCCAGTTTATTGGGCCTAAAACAGCAGTCAGACATCCCCGGAGGGGTCCTGGATTGGAGAGGGTGCAGGCTGGGCTGAGAGGACTGCCCCCCATAGACGAATTTCATGCACTGGGCCTCTAGTCTAATTTAAGAAAAGAGAAACATGCAAATTGACCGTACCTTCGCTATGCCCCAAGCCATGCCCATCAGCCAATCAGAGCGACTATATGCAAATTAACCCAACCAAGATGGCGGCCAGGAGCCACGAAGCTAGAGCAAGCAGGAGGCTTGGTTGCCCCGGCGATGGAGGAAGCCAAGCTTCCCGCCTGCCCTGGCCAGCTCTGGCCTCCGCTGAAGGCAACAAAGTTTCAATTATAGAAGATAAATAAACCACAGATACCTGCTTCCAGCCAGCCTCCACTGGGAGCTTGGGTGGCTGGGGGCCATAGCCAGCCTTCAAACAGCCATCAGCCCCTCACCCAGGATGGCCAGGCACCCCAGGGGGGACCACCACCCTGAAGGAGCTGTGGCCAGCCTGCAAACAGCCATCAGCTCCTCACTCAGACTGGCCAGGCACCCCAGCAGGACCCCCCCCCTGAAGGGGCTGTGGCCAGCCTGAAAACAGCCCTCAGCCCCTC
>NW_005371082.1:3162095-3163891 GCF_000412655.1 Myotis brandtii | reverse complement strand
ATCAGCCACTCACCCAGGCAGGCACCCCAGCAGGACCCCCACCCTGAAGGGGGTGTGGCCAGCCTGAAAATGGCCCTCAGCCCCTCATCCAGGCTGGCCAGGCACTCCAGTGGGGACCTCCATCCTGAAAGGGGTGTGGCCAGTCTGAAAGTGGCCCTCAGCCCCTCACCCAGGCTGGCCAGGCACCCCAGCGGGACCCCCACCCTGATCCAGGACACCCTTCAGGGCAAACCAGCCGGCCCCCACCCATGCACCAGGCCTCTATCCTATATAATAAAAGGGTAATATGCAAATTGACCCTAACAGCAGAACGACTGGGAATGACTGGTCACTATGACACACATTGATCACCAGGGGGCAGATGCTCAATGCAGGAGCTGCCCCCTGGTGGTCAGTGCGCTCCCACAGGGGGAGCTCTGCTCAGCCACAAGCCAGGCTGATGGCTGCCAGTACAGCGGTGGTGGTGGGAGCCTCTCCCGCCTCCTCAGCAGCGCTAAGGATGTCCGACTGCAGCTTAGGCCTGCTCCCCGCTGGCAAGTGGGCATCCCCCGAGGGCTCCCGGGCTGCCAGAGGAATGTTTGACTGCCAGCTTAGGCCCAATCCCCCGGGGAGCAGGCCTAAGCCAGCAGGTGGTCATTCCCTGAGGGGTCCCAGATTGCAAGAGGGCACAGGCCGGGCTGAGGGACCCTCACCCCGAGTGCTCAAATTTTTGTGCATCGGGCCTCTAGTCTATATAATAAAAGCCCAGCGACCATTACGGCAGAATGATCAGAACGACCGGTTGCTATGACGCACCAGCTGCAGGGGCCGCCACCAGCGCTGCTGCCGAGCCTGATGGGCCCCGGGCCAGTTGTGTGGCCGCCACCAAGGTGCCGGTAAAGAAGAACGCTAAGGTGGTCAGCATGAGCGTGCAGCTTGACATGAAGGCTCTGTGGGATAAGTTCAATAAGCTGGGCAACGAGATGATCATCACCAAGGCTGGCAGCCAGGGTGCCCCTCTCCCCGCTGTTATCCTCTCCATATGGCGCCAGTCTCAGGCAGTGGGCTTTGGCTTGATACATGCGAGTGAGACTGAGAAGCGGGGTGGGGGGTATGGCCTGGCCACTTGCACGTTCCTCTTGGCGCAGGCCAGCTCCTTTTCTCTCCAAGTCCCAGCTTTATCGATAGTCACCTGGCGTGCTGAGCCAGAGGGTACTGCTCAGGAGGCTAGGAAGGCGGCAGAGAGAAACCCTGTGCACCTGCCGCCCGACCAGCAGCCCAGGACCCGGCACCACCAGAAATGGACTGGGTAAAGCACACTGAGCTTGGAGGGAAGGCAGTCGCCTGTGAGGGGCCTTCCCACCAGCTGGCTCACAGTGGATCCCACCTCAAAGGAAACTTGGTCTTTGGCTCCTTAGTTCAGTCTATCCTGGCTAAAGAAGAGCAGCTGGGCACATTTTAGGGGAGAATTAAGTCTCTAAAACAGTGTGTTCTTTTCCATAGAGATTGCTACCCAGTTGTCTTAGGCCAAAATTCCGGGTGTTTGTGGGGCCTGGCTCTGCCACTGGGGCCCGTGTTTTCCAATTGGCCTGTATTTGTTATAAGGGCCCAAAGAGAAGAAGGGGAACAGTTTTTTGATGCAATGTATTGACCAACAGACAAAGGCGAGTGCTGGGCTGTGTCTAATGTATAAACAGAGACACCAGTTCTGAGTCCACCTGGCCAAAGGGAGCTCAGGGCCTGTTTGCAGAGCCTTCTGGTGGTTTCTGTTTTCTTGCTGAGTCCATCCTCCCTGGGAAGCCTGGGACCCATGTTCA
>NW_005371082.1:3160661-3162007 GCF_000412655.1 Myotis brandtii | reverse complement strand
AACCTGATCGGGGTGAGCCGGCCTGACCCAACCCATGCATGAATTCGTGCACCAGGACTCTAGTAAATAATAAATAACAATATAGGACTAAACTGACTTGCATGCTCAGAACTATAAATCTGCTTTTGCCCACCCCCATATATGATTAAGAACTTAGGCTTTGAAATTAAGATTGTTTTACTTCCAATGAAGAGTTATTCATGATTTGTGATGCAGGATGAGCCATTTAACTTTTCTCAGCCTCATTCTTTTTCTTGTAAAATGAGCATAACAGTACATACATAGTTGTGATTATTAAAGAACATAAGTAATGAATAGTATCTACCATAAAGTAATATTTAACTTATAAGTTTTTGTACTTGTTGCTGTCATTATGGTTTTACTGTTATCACTACCATCATTACCATAATCATCTATACTAATAAAAATATGCTAATTAGACTGGACATCTTTTGGACAACCTTCTGGACGTTCTTATAGACAAAGCCACAGTGGTGGGGCCGAGGCAGAGGCAGTTAGGGGTGATCAGGCCAGCAGGTTTCCCCTTAGAGATGCCTTCATCTTCTCACACTCTTCTCCCTGCCTACCTCTACCAGTGGATGGCTTTGGGTTAAGGCAGTGGTTCTCAACCTTCTGGTCCTTTAAATACAGTTCCTCATGTTGTGACCCAACCATAAAATTATTTTTGTTGCTACTTCATAACTGTAATGTTGCTACTGTTATGAATTGTAATGTAAATATCTGATATGCAGGATGATCTTAGGCGACCCCTGTGAAAGGGTCGTTCGACTGCAAAAGGGGTCCTGACCCACAGGTTGAGAACCGCTGAGTTAGAGGGATCAGGCCAGCAGGGGAGAGCAGTTAGGGGGATCAGGCAGGGAGGCAGAGGTGATTAGGGGCGATCAAACAGGTAGGCAGAGGTGGTTAGGGCCGGTCAGGCAGGCAGACAGAGGCGGTTAGAGGTGATTAGGCTGGCAGGCAGAGTGGTTAGGGGCTATCAGGCAGGCAGGCAGGCAGGTGAACAGTTAGGAGCCAATGGTTCCAGATTACAAGAGGATGTCCGACTGCCAGTTGGACATCCCCCGATGGGTCCCGGATTGGAGAAGGTGCAGGCTGGGCTGAGGGACCACGCCCTCCCCATGAATGAATTTCATGCACCGGGCCACTAGTCTACACTAATAAAAGAGAAACATGGTAATTAGCATACGACCGCTACCCTTCCCATTGGCTAATCAGCATATCCTTATGCAAATTAACTGTCAGCCAAGATGGCAGCCGGCAGCCATGCACTGAAGCAAACAGGGAGGCTTGCTTGCTCCAGTGATGGCGGACTCCAACGTTCCCCG
>NW_005371082.1:3157533-3159089 GCF_000412655.1 Myotis brandtii | reverse complement strand
GGCCCAGGCCAGGCTGGGGGACCCCCCTCCCCCCCCCCGAGTGCACAAATTTTTGTGCCCTGGGCCTCTAGTCCTTATAATAAAAGGGTAATATGAAAATTGACCGAACGGGGGAATGACTAGTTGCTTTGACGTGCACTGACCACCAGGGGGCAGATGCTCAACACAGGAGCTGCCCTCAGCCCACAGGCCCAATCAGGTGATCAGGGCCTGTTGGCCAACCTCTTGGTCCTTTCTCCTGGCCAGCAGGCTCTGATCGCCCGATGGGGAATGGGGAACCGGAGGTGGGTGGTGGCAGACATGGTTGGCGCCAGGCCAAGGTCCCCGCCCAACCGGTCGCCCCACACACAGAGGATGACCAGTGGCAGTGGGGCGCGGGGCTGGCAAGCAGGCTGAATGGACAACCTCTCAGTCCCTCCCCCTGGCTGGCTGGCATTCTTTCCTGCAGCCTAGACACAGGCCTGCCCACAGCTGCAGACAGTTGCTCCTCACTCCTCCCTACCTGCTCCCTAAGGGGGAGGGAGAAGCCATCAGCAAGGTAGCAGGCGTTAGTTAGGTGGGTTATTGAGAAACCTGTCTCCTGATTCTGCTGAATTCTAACCCTGTTCAGAAGTCTGTGTTCTGTGCTTAAAGCACCTGATCATATCCTCCTCAGTGGTGATACAACCTGAAATCTAATGGGACCTTTTTGTGGGATGGGTTTTCATGAAAAACCCTGAAAGTAGAATCCTCCAGTGAACTGACACAGTGAAGGTTCAGGTGTGACTAGAATGACCCTGATGGCGCCACTGGCCCCCTGGAACTCTCTCGGGCATTGGGCCCATATCCCATCCCTTACCTGAAAGAAATTTCACACAAAAGCACCTCCCGTGAAAGGGCCTCCAACAGGGGGATCACAGTCTCCTACATGGTCTCGAAGTATATCCTGCACCGGGCCCACCTCAGGTGCAAGATGGCAAATGGGTGCCTTGCGACGGGGGGCAGGGCCGGCTGCCAGCAGCCGGGGAAGATGGCCCTGATCACAGGCCAGGCCTAGGGACTTTACCAGTGCAGGAATTTTGTGCACCGGGGCTCTTATAAGAAAATACAGAGCCCAACCACTCTATTAGTTATTCTCTCTTCTCATCATTAATTTCTGTCTCTTTTCTCTAGGTTGGCCCCTTTATCTGTAGACCACTTCATCCTATCCTAAAAAATGTGACCTCTCAATCCCACCTCCCTTCTAATTCTAGCCCTTAAGCTACTTTGGGTATTTCTCCTTCCTTTCTGAAGAGAATATGGCATAATGTAAATATCATCCTATAAAATAAAAGCCTAATATGCTAAGTGTCCAGGCGTCCAGTTGGCCATTCAACCAATCAAAGCGTAATATCCTAATTATATGCTAAGGCTGCTCAAACACTCCTTTTCTATGCCCCTGATTCTATTGTATTCACCAGTTTATTCTGTTCATCAGATTTTTTATTCACTTGATTTTTAGATTCATTTGTTGATAGATATGTACTTGGTTCATAATTTTTATCTTTACCTTTTTCTTCTTCTTCCTCTTCTTAAAG
>NW_005371082.1:3151396-3156247 GCF_000412655.1 Myotis brandtii | reverse complement strand
CAGATGAGGCCCAGCTGTGAAGCAATGCATGCTGCTGTGGGGCCTTGGGCCTTCTTTTGGATGTTCTGGGTCTCTCTGACCCAGCTGCAGTTTGTTAGGTAATTTTCAGATTGCAAAGGGCCAGGTTATTCATATGCAAAAGCCTCTGTGCACAGCTTGGGTGGAGCGGGATCTCAGGGGATCAACAGGGCGGAGCAAGCAGCTATGGCTGATCCTCAGCCCTGCCCTAAGAGGCCCCGATCCTCAGTGTCCCGGTAATCACTGCAAGAACCTCTGAGAGAAAGCCGCCTTCGAGTTCCGCCCGATGCCAGACAGTCCAGTTTCTCCCCGAATGAGTCTGGGTCCCCAGAGACTAGTCCGGAACTGGAGTTCAGAGCAGTTGGGAGCTTGTGACTCCCTCCCAATTGAAAATGATAACCGAGTCCTCAGTTGCCAGCCCTTTCCGCGTGTGCCTCCGTACCTCTGCACTTTACTTCCGCACCTCCTCTGAGTCTCAGTGTGCTTTTCTTTCCTTCTAGTTGTAGAATTTCCACTCAGCCAGCCTTCCTGTGGTTCTGGATGATGTCCGTTTTGTCTTTTAGTTGTATTTTTGAAGTGGTTGTGCAAGGTAGCAATTTCAGGTGTTTACCTATGCAGCCATCTTGGTTTCTCCTCTATTTTCACTTTTTAAAAAGTCATTTTTCTTTTTGCTGCTCTATTGGGTGAGTTCCACTGATCCTTTCCTATGCTTCATATAGTGTGCTATTGAACCTCTGTATTATATTTTTCAGTTCAATTATTGCATTCTTCAGCTCTGTCACTTCTACTTGCTACTTTCTTATATTTTCACTAGAGGCCGAGTGCACGGGATTCATGCCCTGGTGGGGGCATGGCCTGTGGGGATTGGCCGGCTTTGGGAGCACCACTCATCCCGGTCAGCCGAGTGGCTGTGGACCCACTCTCTGAGCAGCTGCTCCCTGGTCCGGCATCTTCTGTGGAGCCGGAGCACTCACCTCTCCAGGGGACCCAGTCAGGGCCGGGCCCAGGGACAAGAGCACTGAGAGGCAGTGGAGTAGGCCTCAGTCCTGTGGTGGCCACGAACCCGCCTCCCAGCCTCCGGGGTCAGCTCTGTGACCCTGGAGGTGGTGCTGTGTGGCCTGCGGGCATCCAGAGGAGGGGCAGGGAGTGAGGAGAAAGAGCCTGGGGCTAGGAGCTGACAATTGCAGCCCAGGTTCCTGCTGGTTGGCCTGGGGTTTGCAGCAGGAGCAGCCACTCATTCTGGTCAGCCGAGCAGTGCTCCCACTGTGGTAGCGCACTGACTACTAGGGGGCAGCTCCTGCATTGAGTGTCTGCCCCCTGGTGGTCAGTGCCTGTCATATCGACTGGTCATTCTGGTTGTTCTGCTGTTAGGTTGCTTGACTTTTATTATACAGGATTTTCTTTGTTGAAGTTCCCACTGTGTTCATCCACTCGTCTCCCCAGTTCAGTGAGCACCTTTATGACCACTACTTTGAACTCAGGTAAATTACTTATCTCCATTTCATTAAGGCTGTTTTATCTTGTTCTTTCATTTGGAACATATTCCTTCCTTTCCTCATTTTGCTTGACTCTCTGTCTTGGTTTCTACACAATAGGTAAAACAACAATCTCTCCCAGTGTTGAATGAATAGCCTCATGTAGGAGATACACCTTGTCCTTCAACCCTGCCCCAGCACTTTGTCATCTCTCAAACCTTTGTGATTGCAAAAGCAGCAAAATCAATGTTAGACTTTTGACCTATAGAACTGTAAGATACTGAATTTGTGTTGTTTCAGCCAGTAAGTCTGTGGTAATTTGATATGGAAGCAATAGAACACTAATACTCCCCACTCTGGTTAGTTTAAAAACCAGATCTTTAATACAGATTACAGGCCCTATATAATTTGGTCCCTGCCTACCTATCTAAACTCAGGGGATGCTTCTCCTTCCTTTGATTCTTATTTGTAGCCATATATTCCCCAAATATGCCAAGGAATTTCTCAAAATTTGCATTTACCTTTTCAGAAATGTGCTTCTACTGTCCCCATTCTTTTCCCAAATTAACTGAATTCATCCTAATGTTCCCAGCTAAATGCCACTTTTATGTCTTTCCCAACCCCAAATTAAATTAGGTTTCCTCTTTTGTACTTTCTCATAATGGTCTGTAATTTTATTTCTTAGAAGGCACATATATTGCAATTATATATTTAAGTGTTTGCTTTCTAAAAGTGTATCTCCCTTGCTAGAATGTTAGCTTCATAAGGATAGGAACTTCTTGCACACCATTATATATCCTAAGTACCGAGGATGTAACAGTAAATCTTTCATTTATTCAGCAAATATATAATGAAGTAATTGTAAAGTCAATTGAAAGAAAGGCAAAATTAGAAGATGAAAGGAAAGAAAGGGAGGGGAGGGGAGGGGAGGGAAAAGACTTTTCTTGGTATCTTTAGTAATATTAAGAATAGACATTTAGAAGTTAGATTTTTAAAACTATGTGCCATGAGTAACTGGAGATAATTTTTAACAGTAAATAACTGAAATGTATAATATGTTCAAGATCACTATCCAATAAAAATTCTTTATTATATTGATACTATTATAGATTACTTATAAAATAAATTTTAATGCACTCACATAATAGATTATAATGGACCCTTAAATATAATACTAAAAGCAAGAGAAAATAACAAACTTGCAATATTGAAACCCTTAGTGTTAGTTTATAAGAATATAAAAATGTGCTTAATAAATATTAACTTCATTTTTAAATATGCAACAAATAAAAACTGAGCAGTAAAAATATTTGTATATAGATTATTGGCCTATTGTTTTTTCAATAAGATACAATTCTGAAAGTAAAATTACTAGATCAAGGTTTATGGATATTTTCATGCTATGCAAAGTATAAGTATTTATATTCTCATTTTTCTAAATTTTACCCAATTTGCCAATTATAGTACAGTTTTCTTTCAATACAAACATATTTGATTACTTGTAGCATTAAATAAATTTTTCATATTTGTACTGTACATTACCTTGCTTTTGCTAGCTGTTTGGTATTTTCTACATTTTTCCATTAATGTTATACATTATTTTAATTGATATATAAGAGCTTTTTATTCATTAAGGCTATTCACTTTTATTATATTAATGTAAATTTTTTCCTGTTTGCATTTGTCCTTTAATTTTAATATATTCAGACATATAAAATGTCTTTTATTTAGCCATATATTTTACTTTAGAACTTCAGTTTTTGATGTTATGCTTTAAACATAATTTCTTATATAAATTTTAATTTTAATTTTCTTAAATTATGTGCAGTTTCATTTTTACCTTTAAATTTTAATACATGTGAAATTTATTTGGAATATCATGAAACAAGGATATGAATTTTTTCACTTGGCTACCTCATGTGGTAATCCCCAAACCATTTGCCAAATGATCCTTCCTCACCCATTTAATTAGAAAAGTTATATTTATAATAATAAATATACAAATTCCATTCCACATATAGACTGCTTATGCTATAAGTCCATTTGTGTAACTGTCTCTTAATTATTTTATCTCCTTTCTTAATCCTTTTCCCTGATTAGAAACATTAGATAAAAATAGGAAAGAGAGCCATAAAAACATATTTATTTATAAGTTCACCTAAATATTAACTTTATTATTATTAAACCTAAAGTGCAATAATTAACATAAAGCTTCTATAGCTTCCAGGACAAGTTATCAATAAAAGTCTCTTTAGCATACATTTTATGGCTACCATCAATACTGAGCTTTTCAAAAAATTGTTCAGCTTTCTCACTGACTTACTCATTAGCTTAACAAATATTAAGTATATCTACTTCCAAGAGCCAGGCAAGGTGAAAGAGACTACCTTCTTGAAGCACACATTTTAATAATCAATTAGACAAATAAATAAATTGCATAACTACAAAAAGAGAAATAAAGAAGATGCTATGATAGACAATAGAGTGTCAGGGAGGAAGCTATTAGCTACAGTAGTCAGGAAAGACCTCTGTGAGGAGGTAACCTTTAAGCCAATACCTGATGAAGAAGAATAAATAAGGCAATCATACAAAAAAAATAGGAAAGAGAGCCATAAACCAAGAACAAAACACAAAGATCAAAAGGCAGGAAAGTGCTTGGAATGATTAAAGAATTAAAAAGGAATCTGATTGTAACTAAGTGGGCAAATGGAAGAATAACAAGATAAATTTGGAAAGGTAGTCAGCAGTCAGATTATCCAGGAGTCATCTGATAGCTTACTCTAAAGGATTAAGAAAAAACTAAGTCGATTCAAGGAACTGCAGCCTCCTGATCACCACACCCTCTGTCTGAGAAACAGCAGCTGTGTGGTCACCTTTATTTGGGGTTATTAATATTGTGAATACATTTGTGTTCAGTGCCTGGTACGTTGTGCCTTGTTGTGTGGTATTTTGTGCCTTTAAATCAACGCAGCAGATCCAAGCAACAGCAGCCTCCTGATCACCACACCCTCTATCTGAGGAACAGCAGCTGTACATGAAGCCTCCCCCCACCAGCCAGAAGAGCCACCACAGCTGTGAACAGCACCCACCAGAGGAGCTGTTGCCAACTGAGGTGCAGCTGCTACCACAACCACCCGAGGAGCAACCACAGCCCAAGGAGCCACTGCCACCCAGGGAGCAGCCACTGAATGACTCAACATCTAGATAAGTCGGTGATATCAAACATGGGTAGACAAAGAAACCCCCAAAGGAAAGAAAAGGAGGACTCGCCAGAAAAGCAGCTAAGCAATACAGAGGCATGCAATGACAGAAAAAGAATTCAGAATAAGGGTCCTAGAGTGCATAAACCGGATGGAGG